>NW_009703113.1:4082-8462 GCF_000703405.1 Apaloderma vittatum | reverse complement strand
CTAGTTGCCTCCAGGACAGGGCCAAACTTCCGTGGTTGGTGCAGTTGCCAGCATAGGGTCACACGCCCAAAGGCAAGCGTGCACAAGTCGCCTCATGTCATGAGTGGTGGTATCCTTGCATGGCAAGAAAGCAACCTGCTGCTTCTCTGGGTACCGAATGTAGCAGAGATGTGGCTGATGGTGGTCTCAAGCCCCTGACCCTTGCAATGTTGTAGTTAGCTGTCCTTGGAGAGAGCCTGGTGCACTCTCACCCATCTGGAGTGGCTACTGATCCTCCTCCTGCAGTGGATGGGTCCTCCTGCTCCTTCCTCACAGCCCCAGCCCTGGGCATTGCAGCCTGCACCAGCGCTGCTGTCAGTCACCAAATGGCAGCTGGGAGCAAGCAGAGGGGACCGGGCTACTTATGTATGGCTTCTTGGCTGGTTATTTATGTGCAGCCAGAGGTGGGGCCAGCACTGCTGGTGAAGTAAAGAGTCTGCCCCTGACTACCTGGTCAAACCAGGCACCTTAAATGAGAAGTCATTAAATCAAAAAACCTGCAGAATACAATGGTGCCGGTGGGAGAGATCTGTGGCACAGCACCAGCTGCAGAGCTTAGAGCTGGAAAGCCAGGGAGCAATCTTCCTCTTTGTTTTACAAATAGGTATTGCCTTTGGAAGCAGGATCAGTTGTAACATATTTATTGCGAGAATGAAAGACAAAAAAGCAGAAGTCTCTGCCAAGAGCAAGTGAAATGGGCATGCTTTTTAAAGAACTACCACAGGACCGATTACCTTTCCAAGTAATTAAACATTGTGAAAGGTTATTAACATGCCGATAATAGACAGCTTTGCAAACTGCCAGCACAGCATGATCTGACAGAGGATGGAGCAGGACTCCTCCACCTTTGGGGCTTTGCAGCCCCAAGGGCTGGATGCTCCTGCAGGCACCACTTTACACCCGGCCAGCCTAGGAGTTAGAGGGTCCCAAAACTTCCACATGTGCCTGGATGGCTGCAGGGTTCACTCTCTCTGGCAGAGGGGCTACAAGATTGCAGCTGCCCGTGCCGGATCAGCCCTCCTTTAGCACGCCCCGGCCAGGGGCAAGGCAGCAGGTGTCTGCTGGCAGCCCAGGGCCTGTCCCCACTTGCAGCCCAATGCAGGTTAATGTGTATTATTTCTCTTTCAACTGACTCGCGTCCGCAAACAGCATCTCTTCCTCTGAACCCACTGTGGTATTTAATGTGTGTCATCAAACCCTCTGTGGAAGCAGGCGAGGGGTGGGATGCATTTGCCTGCAGCCACGTGGGACAGAGGGGGCCAAAACTGAGCCTGCTGAGCGCTCCCACCACTGTCCCGCACCCCGTCACCAGCACCCGAGGGTACCCCTGGGGTGTTTCGTCCAGGCTTCACCCTCCTGCTTTGGGAGTGCTTTTCTCCCACACATTGCATCCCCACCTAAACAGCTGCCTGCAGGCAGGGGCTGCGTTGCTGATCCCAGCTCCCCTGGAGCTACTGCATTTGTGTTGTGGCCCCAGTCATCAAGCCCTAAGATCACATCCCAGCCAGAGGGATGATCAGTGGGCAAACACTTGTCCAGGGGAACCACTTCCCGGTCCTTCCCTGAGACCCCAGGTGGAAGAGCTCTGCTTTGTCTTCATCTTTTGGTACACAACAGCAAGAGGAAAAAGATGAAGGAAAGAAAAGTGCAGCCATGGTGGAAAGATTTGGTGACATCCTGGGTGAGAGCATCCTTGTAACTCTCTAAAAGCTTGCCCAGCATTATAAGTGCTTGGTGTGTTTTCCTGGACTCAGTGTTCATGCTAACGCATGATACCATGCATTGGTTTTAAAGAATTTAAAGTGCCTTTGCCTATAGACTGTATGTAACCCAAGCTTCTATGTCACCTTGCTGCTTCCGAAAACCCCATTCTATACTCCTGAGCAAGCCAGGAGCTTATTATGGGCGGTGTTTAGACTGGGGCATTTCAGCAGTCTCGACCTCACATCTCAGAGAACTGGGCTAGTATTGCTAGTACTTAAGTGCAATCAGGATAAATACAGAACTAAAACAAATCAGGGTAGTTAACATTTTTCTGCTGTGACTCTAGTGGGCTCTCCATGGGCTAGGGCAAAGAGCACGGTGCTGCCTTATGTGTGGATTGGGGTCTCTCTACATGCAAGAGACTAGGAGCAAGATTTTCAAAATGTGCTCCCATGAAGTGAAAGGCGTCAGTTATAGACTCCAGGCAGCCACTGTTTGCAGCATGAGAAATGTTTTAGCTTTGTGGTGGCACCAACAAGATGTCTGGGGCAGCAGGAAGCTGAGTCCCAGCCACTCTGTGCTACATAGCAGCTTATAATGCTGCAGCCAGTGGAGAATTTCCAGGCTCACTGAGACCCGTGGGTCTGCAAGGAACAGGGGACTCAGCCTGGTGGGAATGCCACCATGCTGCTTCCCAGAGCAAGGCTGCACACATCAGGGTTTGGCTACATGCACAGACAGAGTCCTGTGCCAACCTTTAGGGCTGGATTGCTGGGGCAGAGCCTATCCTAGATGAGAAGAAGCCAGTCCCAGATGCTTATATGGATCCTTGGTCCAATGAGGCCAAGAAGGCATCAGTGATCCTAATGGATGTTCCTGTGCCAGGGATGCCATAGGACCAAGTGGCTCAGGAAGACAGAAAGAGGTGCTTGGTCGCAAGGACGCCCACCAGGATGGAAACAAACCAGGCCACAGAGGGACAGCAGCCAGCTCCCACTGCCGCTGCCCAGCTTGCGAAGCCTCTCCCTCCCTCCAAGTCTTTCAGCAATGCACAGGTCGCTATGGAGAGAAAGGACACTTTACAGGTTCAGTCAACAAATTATTTTACCGTTGCGTCTCAGCCATCTCTTCTGCTCACTCCTTGAGCGAGCTGTGCTGAAATCCCACCACCGCCTGGAGCCGTGTCTGCAGGCACTGTGCTAATCAATATTACTTGCTGGAGAAAGTAAGTCTCACTTATTGGCCACACATTCCCCTGAGTGCTTGTGTCAAACTCTTTCATGTCAGCTGAGGAGAGGCTTACCAGTAGAAAGGTCAAACTGCCTCAACTAGATTTGAGCTCAGCCATTAACTCGGGTGTGCTTATCTGCCTCCCTCTATCAGGAGGACTATCTGTGTGAGCAGCATGCCTCCCTCCTCCTCCTCCTCCTTCTCGCTGCTGTGCTGCCAGGGAGTACTTTGGAGGGGCTGAATCACTCAGGCAGCAACAATGAGCTGTCTGATAAGCTCAGCTGGGCGATCCACTTGGCCAGCACTAAGTGCTTCAGAGAATAATGTCCAAAACTGTGTGGCACAAGGATACAGGCCAGTGTTCCTCAGCAGCGTGGCCGTGGGCCTGATCCTGATTGGATCTGAGCATGGACACTTCAGGCCAGATGCTGTCCTCAGCAGCTGTTCAGCTGAGCTATGGCGGAACTAACAGGGCTGGATTTTAGTGCTCCCAAGGTAGGTCTTTTGGTCCTTTCCACTGCTCTGACACAAGAAAATGCATTTGTTGAGGCCCTGCTCGCAAAATACAGCAAGAAAATGTTCAAGTCCTGCTCTAGACTGGGCTGAAAGAGACAGGTCCAAACTCTGCTGGGCAGGGCTCTCATCCCCTAAAACGCCTCCTGCATCAGTATCTGCTGAGGCTGACCTGGCAGCACTGCCTGGGATCTCGCAGGGAAGCCCCTGGGCTGCAGGGCAGATGAGCCTCCATGGGCCCTTCAGCTGCTGAGACCAGAGGTGGTGTCTCTGCAAGAGGAAGGATTGGAGCAAGGCAGGCTCTCGTGTTGCTGAGACAGGTTTGGAGCTGGGCAAACACAGGTATCAAGATAAGGCTGATCATCTTGTGCCAAGGGGTGTCTAGAGCTCAACTTGTGGGATCTCTGTTCCCACCTCTCACATCCTGTGTACTCTGAGACTAAGAAGGAGCTTGCTTGTCCCTAGGCTGCTATCTCTCAAAGCTGTTTTCTGCTTTCCTACACCAGCAAAATGCCATAAACGGTGCATCATGGTCACTTTTAATAAGCTTTTGGTCCCAATCCACTTCTTGCACCTGCTGCTCAGTGGGAAGTTCTTTGTTCTGGAGCATTTTAAGAGGGCTGAAGCATTTTTTTGCTTTGAAGTAGCATTTGGCTTTGTCAGCTCGTGGGATCTCTGCAGAGCTGACCCTGCACAGAGCCGGCTATGGCACCACACCACAGCTCTGCCACAAGCCTGGCTGAGCAGTGCCAGAGGCGTTTGGTGCCCACACTGCTGCGGGACTGCCCCGCTGCTGCCCTGCCTGCGTCCCAGGCCCTCAGCATCACCCAGCCCTGGTTCAAAAGAGGGAGGAGCATCACGGCATCTGGCTTTGTCCTGGGCTTTTATTGACAG
>NW_009703113.1:0-4051 GCF_000703405.1 Apaloderma vittatum | reverse complement strand
AGTTAAACCATGTTGCCTCATCAGCCAGCAGCAGTAAGAGTGGTGGGATTCATGTTGTTACCCCAACTGAGCGCTAAGGCAGCTCTCACCCCACCAGGAGCGAGACCGCTTCGCACTTGAACACAGGGACAGTCTCACTTCAGTCACCTGAGATCAATTAAGGGACCTCCCTGCCCTAAAGATACCATGTGCTACTGGAGGGAGGCCCTATGGCCACCCTGTGTTCTTCTGAAAACAATGGGATTATCAGCGGGAGAGAGAGAGCTCTGTGATCTGACCATGTAGGTAGGAAGAGCACTCTCCTTGGTGAAAGAGATGTTTCTTGAACCATGTCCAGAAGGCCTTTGAAGGAGAAAACCTCTGTTTTCTCTTGGATATGCTGGAGTACTTAATAAATAACTGTAATTAAGTGTGAGGTGGTAGCTTAAGCGCTTGTTCCCAGAAGTTAACATCAAAACACTTGCTCTTAGCACTTAGAGAGACAATATGAAAACAGACTTCTCTCACAGATGAAAGTAGAGTTGCCAGAAGGGGCTGTAGAGCCCTGGAAACACATACCCTGCTTCTTCAGAGGGCTCGAGGAAAAAGTCTTGGGAAGCAATGGAGTCAATTCTGTAATGAAAGTCTTTTTTATTGAACAGTGACCAAGACAGCACCAACTTCGGGGTAGGTGGGAGTGAGTTTTGAAACAGGATATGACGAATGGTGTGTGGGAAAGATGTGTGTGCCCTTTTCTGGGCTGTCCCTCAGCTCCCTGCACCCTACCAGTGCAGAGAGGCTGCAGTCCCACCACCCCTAGAGCTGCCTCCATCCCGGGGTCTGCCCTGTTCCACCGCAGGGACAGCCACAGCACACCTTGGCCTCTCTGTCACTGGTGGAGGTGCACGTTTAAGGCAAAGGGACTACTGCAGGCTTCTTCACAGGAGTTGTCTAAAAGGTGGTAAAAAAACAAAGAGCAAGGAGAAAGATGATCGTAGAATTCTTTTTTATTGAAAATCAGCGATTTTGCCTTTAGGTGGGTGGCACAGCATGGCTGGTGCAGCCCAGCGCTGCTGGGGAAGCTGGAGAAGGAGGTCCGAACTGCAGGCGCTGCCACGTACTTGCCAAGGGCCAAGTCCAAGCCGCTGCCGAGTGCCCTTATCCTCTGCTCCTGTAGAAACATGGTGAAGAGCATTCCCAGGTCTGGGTTTCATTTTTCTAATTGCTGCTGAGATTGAGAAGCGTGAGGAGCCAAGGTCTCATTTGCTTTACAATGATCCTCTCCTGCCCTGGAACCTGGGCTGGTCTTAATTTGTCTATGGTTCAGGCAAGAATGGACTAGGCAGACATACATGTTATCTCTTGTTTTTTTGGAAGCAGGGAGCCTCTTGCACAATGAAGATTGGTCTGGATGTGGATTAAAAATGCATGTGTCTGGGGCACCACGAGCTAGGCTAGTCTGAGTTACTTTGATCCAAAAAAATAAGAAAGTGTTACAAAGGGCTGATATGAGAATGAGGAGGCTCCATGAGGCTGATTATTTTTTCCCCATGGGATATACCAATCACTTCTGTGTGAGTGAGCCAGGCTTAGCCAGAGGGGGTTTGTGCTTCCAGGCCAGAAGAAACTCTAGCTAAGCCAAGATAAATACATGGTGAAAACAGGGGGCTGTGGCACTCGCAGAGGGCAAGGTGGTGCCGGTCTAGCCATGGAAGAGAGGTTCATCACCCAACAGGAGCTGAGGCTTTGGCCTCAGGTGTGCTTTCAGATTCCTACACTTCTTACAGGGCTTTTAACTTGAGGATTTACAAGTGTCAACTAATTGCATCCACATTAACTGCAGCCAAATATTAAACCAGCACTTGAATGTCATTTCAAACTAGCTGTTCCCAGACTAGGTCTCATGCAAATTTGGCAGGATAGGATAGATGTGCCAAAATCATGTTGGAATAACGTTTGCAAACAACACTTGAAATGTTTGTGCTTGAGCAGAAACATGAGGAGAACAGGTAGTTTAGGTTTAATGATCTTTTGAAGAAAAATTGTAGAAACAACTCTAGGACGAGGGATGAATGAACCCGTCTCTCTTCCTCTTGCCCAATGCCTCAACACTCGTGCTTCAGCACCCTCTTCTCCACCCCACCTGTTTCTGGTCTCTCCCTGGACCAAATATTTTGCATTCCTCACTACACAGTAACATGATTTCTACAAGCCTATCTGCTTGATTTAAAGCATGACTGAAGCCAAGGCTGGTGACCCCAGATGACAGCAGTGGCTCCCGACGTCTGGCAAACCCTGGGGCCAGCAGCAGCCTCCACCTGAGGAGATCTAGAGGCAGAGCCAAGGGAGATGACCAGCCAAAACTCATCCCCTTTTGTTAAGCTTCTTTATTACAATGCATGTTTTCCCCATCTCTCCTCATCTCTTAACAATTGCAGCCTGATTCCTCTCATGTCTTGAAGTAATCCCAGCAGAAAGAAGTGCGTGCAGACCACCCGCCTGACATGCAACCTGAGGAGCAAACCGTAGCACAGCCTTGGCACGAGTACCTCGCCCCTTCCTCAGCCCCTCACTTCTAATGCAATAGGAGTTGGAAGCAGGGGTTATTTTTACAGCCCTGTCCTCACCTCCCTCAAAGTCAGATGCTGCAGCTGATTCAGGTAGAGAATTTCAGTTGCCTAGAAAATGAAGGTTTTTAAACCCAAGAAGCATCAGCAGGAGTTTTAGTCCGAAATGCGTGGCTTGGTGAGAAAAAACAAACAAACCAAAACACAGGTGCTGAAGACTTGTCACCGATGGGCTGCTTCATTTCAGAGTTCCCTGAAGGCTCTGGGGTTGAGATGGGCACTGTCTCTCCCTTCCCAAGGAGAACAGTGCTAGTGGAGGAGAGCCCATTACTCTCAGATGAGCTCCTGTGGGGAAATACTTTGTCCATGAGACAGCTTAAATGGGATTTATAGCTTGAACTTAGGTGACTTCTCCTTCCCTACCAGCAAAAAGCATGTGCTCAGGGCTGAGTGAATCCTCCAGGGAGAGTGATAATGAGACATTTCTGGTCTAAGAGCAGCATTTTAACAATCTGTAAACCAGCATTATTGCTGCATTTGTGCAGGTCACCGAAGAGCACACATCCTCCGTGTGGATAGCTCTGCTCTGTCTGCTTCTGCCACCTTCCAGCCCGTGCCACTCAGTGACCTGGCAATGCTACAGCCACCCGAGGGAGGCTGTTACATCCTCAGCCCTCCCCGGGGTTCTGCTGCAGGGTGGCCTAGGACTGCGACCTACCCTTCCCAGGACACACCCTGCTTTGCAGGCCTGGAGTGTCAGAGCAGCCAGATTCTAGGAGGATGGGGGAGTCAGGACAGACAAGGGGCAATGGTCACAGACTGCAAAACGGGAGGTTCAATCTAAACATGAGGGAATACTTCTTTACCATGAGGGTAATGGAGCACCGGAACAGGCTGCACAGGGAGTCTCTATGTCCGGAGACTTTTAAAACCCGTCTGGATGTTATTCCTGTGTGATCTACTCTGTTCCTATGTGAGCCTGCTGGACTAGATGATCTTCAGAGGTGCCTTCCAATGCCTGACATTCTGCGGTAAAGATAAAATCAGCAGAAAAAAAGAAATAAAGGAGTAAAGAAATAAAGGATTAAAAAAATAAAATAAAAAAAAATCGGGAGTAAAAAAATAAAGGAGTAAAAAAAATCAGGAGTAAATAAAATTAGGAGAAAAAAAAGAAGTAAAAAAAATCAGGAGTAAATAAAATCAGGAGTAAAAAAAGAAGTAAAAAATCAGGAGTAAATAAAAGAAGTAAAAAAATCAGGAGTAAATAAAATCAGGAGTAAAAAAAGAAGTAAAAAATCAGGAGTAAATAAAAGAAGTAAAAAAATCAGGAGTAAATAAAATCAGGAGTAAAAAAAGAAGTAAAAAATCAGGAGTAAATAAAAGAAGTAAAAAAATCAGGAGTAAATAAAATCGGGAGTAAAAAAAAAAGGTAAAAAATCAGGAGTAAAAAAAAAGTAAAAAAATCAGGAGTAAATAAAAAAATGAGTAAAATAAAAATTAAAATA
>NW_009703112.1:0-1050 GCF_000703405.1 Apaloderma vittatum | reverse complement strand
CATGACATTACCCCAGAGAAAACTTAGTGGAAATTTCTTGATCAACCCTCTCAGGTGAAAAGAACGTTGATTTATGAGAATTATTTTTGTCTCATAAAAATATGTTTGACTCAAGTGTAGGAGAGGACTTACGAAATAAGAGGAGAAAGAGAGAGACAAATCAGAAACACCCAGAGATGAGGGTGTTCGTCAGCACTACATAATCCTGATCCAAACCATACATCTGTAATGAACCCTCACGACTGGCTTACACAGCTTTTCTGAGTCTAATCTTTTCTATAAACGGTGAAGTAAGCACTCTTCAGCAAGAGAAACAGTTGACTAGTGATACAGAATTTGACAGGTGAGTATCTATCAGAGTTCTTGCCTTACAGAGTACGTCTTTCTTCCTCTAAGGTATTTTTCCCAGTTTTTGTTTTGGTTTGAAAGAGAGTCAAAGACAAGACTTCTCTCTAGGCTGCAAAATTAACAATTCGATAATACTGAGGTTTTCAGCTGGATGCTCCAACCCAGAAGTGGATGCTTGGTGAGTGTGGCCAGCACTCTCCTTTCCATTAAAATACTTTCCTCTCGTAGTCTCTTCTCTCTCTACACCTGCCTCTCTGAGGATGGCACAGTGGGGTCATTTATAGCACCTGTATTTATGGTTCTGTCCAGAAAATTAGAAAATGCTTTACCAATCCAGTTTAGTAGAGATTTTCCTACAGCCTTCATAGCGGAGGAAGCAGAACATGACAATATCCACCCGTTACACCAACTGCTTTGTGCTGCAGCCCCGAGATATTCCTACGCCTGCCTCTCACTCCAGGCATTTTAACAATATCATTTAAATGTATTCTTTCTTATTACTCCTGTTCTCTTAGCTTCACGCACTGTGGATTTTGACACATCAAGGTGCTGAGGATCAGCTTCATGCTGACTGACACGACCGACTGACAGAAAGCTGGAGACTCGCAGAGTAAATTCTGTACAGAAAAGCCATCATAAGTCACCTTTTGTGTACAAACACGATATACATGTCTGTGTACCCTCTGCACATAACAATGTATG
>NW_009703111.1:1275-2066 GCF_000703405.1 Apaloderma vittatum | reverse complement strand
TCGTGTTCAGGGGGAAAAAGACAACACGTTTTCCTCGCTAATTCTACACATTCTGATGTGTACAGTATAACGTAGCGTTGTTGTCCTTTACGGAGTGGGAGGGTAGTCACCTGTGTGCTGGGAAAGGTGTCCCTGCTGTCTTCATATGGTGCCCAGATGTCACTGGCAATCTGTCTCTGCTGATCATCAGCCCTACAGAAGTGAGACTGGACTTGCTTCCATGCAGTGTTATCTCCTTATATACCACGGAGTGAAGCAAATGATGGTTATTTCACATTTTAACAGATGCACTAAAGAGGAAGCCTTGTGCTTCTTCCCTCTTCAACCCTACTTAAGTATTTTTGTTGATTTGGCAGAGTTTGATTAGAGCTTCTCCTGGATTTCAGTTCTGACTTCCTAATTATACTCTCATATTTGCTACTTTTTGCTTTTGTATACAAAATATACAATTATCTCATAATATACACGATATTGTATATGATGTAACATGTTGTATCACAGGTTCTAATGCTTTCTAATATCACTGCTGTTGCTATGACAAGAATGGAAATGGATGACATCACTAGCAGTTTGTATCTGGGAACAGGCTTTGGCACCAGTTGGACCACGTCTGGGTCATTTTTTTTTTTTAATATTCAATTAAAAACCAAGAATGTCAAGTGTTTCATTTTGGTGGGCCTTCCATTTTAATTTCATTTCATAGCGTAACACCCCGTATGCCTTCAGCATCACCTGCTGTGGAAAATGCTTCTTTTCCACAGCAGTTGGGTGGCTGTATAAGTGCAGTCATC
>NW_009703111.1:0-1168 GCF_000703405.1 Apaloderma vittatum | reverse complement strand
GTTGTTTTAAAGATAAATGGAAGATGAAGAAGAAATTTCAGTTTTGTTTACTTAGTCCCACTTAACTGAGTGGCTTTCTTTTTCTCGTTGTTGAAGTTAGCCAACCAGGCATTACACTTTTCCAGCGTGTGTTTTTTACGACCTGCGGTGTTTTCCACAAGAATAATTCTTCCTTCCTTTGGAAGCAAGCTGGGCGCACAACTGGGAAGTCAATCCTGGAGCTCTGCAGTGGCGTGCGAGCCAGGGGAGGATGGGAGGCAGGAGATGTACCAGCACTTTCAGTTCTTCCTTCCTTGGGAAGCAAGCTGGGCGCACAACTGGGAAGTCAATCCTGGAGCTCTGCAGTGGCGTGCGAGCCAGGGGAGGATGGGAGGCAGGAGATGTACCAGCACTTTCAGGACTTGAACCAAAAAAACAAGCTCTGTGGGATGGTGGAACACGTTGTTTTGGTTGCTGACTCATCGTGTTGGGCTGCAATATTATCTTACGCTGATGTGATGACACCGGGCCTGGCTTTGAAATAAGGAGCCAGGAAAGAATAGTTTGTCAGTAACCATGCACTGCTTGTGGATGTTTGGCTCTCTAAAGACTAATGGTATGAAATCACTGGAAATTCCTGTGCGTAGAGTTAGCATTCTTAAATTTCTTCCTCTAAGAGAATTGATTGTAAGTGATATTTACTGCTTTTAGCTCTCCTTTCCATTTCTTTTCATTCTGTATCAAAGAATAAAAGTTTAGGGATGAAGGCGATTCAGAACCCAAAATTCCAATTCCTGGGCTGGCAAGCTGGATAAAGTCAAGACTCTACCTGTTACTTAGCCCTGAAGGCATCCTTTAGTTGTAAGTTCCTTTAAGTTTTTATGAAATTAATACAGAAATATCATGGTTTTCTTTTGAGTCGTGTAACACTAAGGGTGAGAAAACGTTGACGTAGACACTCTACCTTTCAGGAGCGGTCCAAAATAGGAGTGTTGAGAGCAGGGTGTGCATACACAGGTATTAGCTTCTAGAGGCTTTAATTACTGAGGCTGGTAAGGTGGTGTGTTCTCAAAGTTAAGATCCTGATGCCCAAGTGGTATGCTGAATCTTTTACAGCCTATTTCATGCTCCTGAGGAGGAAACTTCCTTCTGTATTCCCCAAATCAGCAAGATGCTGCCGTGCAAGAGC
>NW_009703110.1:1976-4057 GCF_000703405.1 Apaloderma vittatum | reverse complement strand
ACACCAGCTGGTAGGTGACGGAGTGGCCCTGGGCACGCTCTGGGGACACCAGCAGCATCGGGACTGAGTGCAGCGTGCCGACAGTGCCCAGTGGTGGCACCTGCAGGATGGAGAAGCTCCCGCCAGGCACCTGCCACACCATCGCCAGATGCAGAGGCAACCTCTCTGTGGGGGGAAGCAAAGAGGGGGCACAGGGTGAGATCTCGGTGGGCAGAGCCGGTGAGGGGGTTACTTGGAGGGCAGGAGTGCCAGGAGGAGCGGGAGCCTGCTGCTGTAGCTGCCATGGCCGTGGGTCACTGTGAGCTCTGCTGGGTCCATCCCCACGCTGATGCTTTCATCAGCACCTGCTGCACCTGAGGCACAAAGGTTGGGTCTTCACACCACAGCAACTCCCCACCTCAGTGATTTCCCGCCCTGCTGACCTCAGGGACGGCTCCCCAGCCCTGCGACGGTTTCCCATCCAAATAGCCTCCCGTCCTGACGCTGATTTCCCATCATGGCGCTGGTTTCCCATCCCAACAGTCTCCCATCCCACCGTTCCCCACCCCAAGCATGATTTGGTGGTGATTGGCGTTGAACGATTCATGGACTGGACATACTCTACCTTCACCCCAGGCAGGTTGTTCTCCCTCTCTGCCATCCTTCTCGGGAGCAAACATCGCAGTTGTTAGAATCACGGAAAAGCTGCACTGGTTTTTCTCCATAGCCTCTACATTTCCCCTTTCTGCCGCTCCATTTCCCCTTTCTGTGCTGGGAGCTCTGAGCATTTCACCTGCTCTGCCTAGCCTCCTGAAGACCACGGCAGTGTTCTGAAGGAGCCCTTGTCAGGGATTTCCTCAGCCGTGTTAACATAACAGCTCCTTGTGCTGCTTTAAGTTGGGCAGATGGGAAAGGCCGCTCTGGGTTTTGAGTCCTTTTTGTCCATCACTTTTAGATCCATAGAGGAAACCTCTGTCGGGTTTTCTCTCTGTGTACACCCTCGTGCTTCTCTCACTGGCTTTCTCTGCCAGATGTGGTGCTATTGCTTACAACTTCCCTGTCACACAACAAGACTGCTGTTGGGTATTTATTAGTAAATTTTAATTATTTTTTAATATTTTATGGGTTAGGGACCTGGATCAATGCTGGTGTCCCAATGGACACCCATCTGAGCCTCCTCAAAATGCTGCATCTCTCCCTCCTCCAAAAAAACCCTCCAAACCAGCCTCAAGAGCTGCCAGTTTGGGCTCTACTGCATTTAATTTGGCTGGAGGAGGGTCGTGGCTCTGTGCGAAGCCCCCACCTTGCTGTGGGTGGGTTTTCAACCTCAGACAGTCCTGTAGCACCAGTAAAAAAACCCAGATTCCCAAAATAGCAATATAAAAATCCCTCTGTTTGCTAAAAAAAAGCACCCCAAAACCCACCACCCTAGAGGAAGGGTTTTTGTTAGAAAAAGGGAAAAGATTAGGATCCTGGGAGCATAAGGGCTGGAGGAGAGCAGGGGCAGAAATAAATCTGGTGCCTTGGGCTGGTGCTGGAGCTAAAGAAATTGGATATTTCCTGACTTTTTGTTAAAAATTGCAATAGAAAAATGGGAAACACAGCTGGGCTTCGACGCATATCAAAACCCACACAAGTGGCATCTTCTTGTTGGCAAAGTGCGTCTTTTTTTGCTCGAGAAAAGGGAATGATGAGACAAAAATGCCCTGAAGGGGATGGTTTATTTTTGGAGCACGAGGCTGGGGCCAGCTCCAGTTTCACCAGGATTTGGGGGGAAATGCCCCCAAGCACCCTGCAGTGCCAGGCAGCACCATCACCCGCCCCCTGCTTCAGTTTCCCCTAAAGTTCCCACTCGCTTCTGAGGCTCCAGCTTGGGCCAAGTCATCCTGAAAACCACAATTTTTGGGCAGATAAATGCCAAAAATAACCCGTTATCACCCACCCTGCTCTCATTCACCAGCTTCTGGAGCTGCTGTGCCGGTCGCTGGCTTTGTCCTGCTCCTCCTCCATCTCCACCAGCTGCTGGCCCAGGCTGCCCCCCTGCACCCACAGCTCCTGCTGCAACAAGAAAACGGGGTGAAAAACGGGCCTTTTGGTGGTGC
>NW_009703110.1:1309-1561 GCF_000703405.1 Apaloderma vittatum | reverse complement strand
GGTACACCATTGGGTTAGAGTTAGGGGTCAACAGCTGAACTCGATCAAAACAATTTGATGGTTCTGTGACGTGTGTTTGTGGCCAAAGGGTGACGGGTTCACTAAACACTTTATATCCCCCAGCGAAGATTTCAGTGTCTCCGTGTGCTTATTCCCAAGTCACTCACCTTCTGTGTCACTGTCTGGTGGTCGTTTGCTCCAAAACTTTAATCCCAGGTGTCCTAAAGCCGACTCTCAGGCATCGGGTTTTGT
>NW_009703110.1:391-1298 GCF_000703405.1 Apaloderma vittatum | reverse complement strand
AAACTTTAATCCCAGGTGTCCTAAAGCAGACTCTCAGGCATCGGGTTTTGTAAAAATAAATAATTTAACAGAGTGGTACAGCGGTAGGGTCCACTTGTGCAGGGGGCTCTAGAAAGGGATCCCAAGTGAAAAAGAAATGTCTGGGCAATCACATCCTCACAGACTGTTCACCTGCCTCTCTGGACAGATCGATCCAACAGTAACACTCGGGTCTGAGGTCCTGTTCCTCACTGGGTCCAGGAAAGGATTCTGGTCTGACGTCTTCCAACACTCTTAAGATGGAGCAGTGTCCAGGAGGAGCTGCCTGGCCTGCAGCCCAGTTGCCGTCCAGGGAAAGCTCAACCTGGGCTCATCCATCGATGGGTCACTGGTCAAAGCTCTTGTTGCTGGAGGTCACCACCAGGCAGCCCCTCTGCTGGACCAGGAGAGCTCGAGAAGGGTTGCTTCAGCTGCCATATTGGACTTATGTGACAACGTGGTTGGCTCTTGGTCAAAGGGCGTGTAAGGGGAGAGGTTTGCAGGAGACCCCTCGTACCCACAACTGTCTGTGCCCGCTCTGCTTCTCAGTGGGTTTCCCAGAGGAGCTCTTGGCCTGGCCATGGCTCAGGGTTCCCTCTGCTCTGGAGTCTGCCCCAACCTGCTGCTGGGTGGATTTAGGGGAGTCGAGGGCATCCGTCACCGTCACTCTGGGGCTGGTACTTCATCTGAAACCAGAGGGATCCTCCAGTGCCCCAGCTCTGCTGGTAAGCTGCTCCATATCCAGGTGGCCGCCTGGGTTCAGACCTTTCACCCACATGCAGGGGAGGTTCAGCATCCTGATCGAGCAGCGATGGCCGTATGTCAGAACCGTGGTGAGCTGTGTTGGCTGTTCCTCATTGCACATGGTTGTAGGTGTCTCTGGAACTGG
>NW_009703110.1:0-253 GCF_000703405.1 Apaloderma vittatum | reverse complement strand
GTGCTGTCCCAGGGACACTCACTGCCCACTGGGACTCCAAGGTCTTTCTCCATGGAGCTGCTTTCCAGCAGCAATGAGGAAGGGAAGGAGGTATGGAGGGAATCTGGCAGCAGGGCTTTGTGATTAATGGATGACTGAATCACAGAATTGGTTTAGGATGGTGCCATGGGTTTGAGTCTGCTGGGATTTTTATAAAAGCAGGAGTAGACTCGTGTGAAGCCTCGAGAGCCTCCCCCACCGCCAGGTAGGAGTT
>NW_009703109.1:0-247 GCF_000703405.1 Apaloderma vittatum | reverse complement strand
CTCTGGGAATGAAGCAGGAAAGAAGGCAAGCTCAGCTGAGGGCCACATTCACAGTGCCTAGAATTCAGGATCTTTTAGTACACAAAGTGGCTTGAATGAAGCACAAAATTCCTCTGGGCTCCTTTTGTGGCCAAGACTAAAAAGAATAGCCTGTTTTGTCTTTCTCTGCTAGTGGAGTTGGGAGTTGACAGTGCTGTTCCTGGTGTGAGCTCTGTACCAAGCATTCTGTTGTGTAGTCCTTCCACAC
>NW_009703108.1:0-349 GCF_000703405.1 Apaloderma vittatum | reverse complement strand
GGGGTGGAGAGAGCAGCTCTGGAGAGACCAAGCACTGGTGCTCCCTGGCCGTGCTGCTGTTCCAGGACTGTCCTCCCCTCCACCTGTCCACACAGGAGTTGTCTCCGCAGCTCCAAAAACCCTTTCAGTGAAGGAAGGGCCCGTTATTTGTTTAAACGCACAGGAAGCCCAGCTCTTGGTTTAAAAAGCACTCAGTCAGAAAATAAGTGCAGAGGGTGTCTTAGAAAGAGGATGAAACAGGATTACAGGTAAAATAATACAAGCAACAGAAAACACAGGTGCCAGGCAGGGCCTGTAATGAATAATATTACAAATGCGGCACTAAAGAAAACAGGAAGTTTATTGCTTC
>NW_009703107.1:0-27022 GCF_000703405.1 Apaloderma vittatum | reverse complement strand
AGAGTTTGCTGTGTTTGTGTCGGCTGTGGTATAATGACATAGGGCTCTCTTGACGTTTTATTTATTACCTTATCAGTTAGAGTTCAGTGGCTAGTCGCAAGCATTATGAAGTGATCACCTAGATTATTATCCTTTGTATGATTATTATTATTATTTTTTTTTAGAAACGCCAACAGCCTTACCAAAATTTGAGCAGATTTGAGATACAGTCATAGTAGGTAGATGTTAGTCTTGAAGAACTTATTTTGTGTGCAAATGAATATAAAAAGAACTTAAACAAAGTATTATTACACACATGATATCTATAACTAGGACTTTGATAACTGTTATATAAAGTGTGTAAAGTTTGTATTAATAAATTTTTGTAAACAATGCAATTTCGTCTAATGTTTGGGGGAGAAAAACCTAGAACCTAACAGTGACAGCTGCATTTCATTTAATTATTTTTTAATTAATAAGTTCTTTTTTAAGCAGCGTTCTTACGCTTTTCATGCCTGGGATATCTTTTTTACTAAATATCTGCATTTTGTCATCAAATAACCTCTAACACTTTTACTGATGGCTACTTCTCTGTTCGAGTAAACTAAACAGAACTGCTGAAGCAAAGAGCCTAGTTCCACACATGCCAGCTCAGTAATACTCTTTAAAATACACAAACCAAACGAGTTGGTGTCTACCATTCATTCCTCTAATTCCTCTGCTTTGAAGCCGTTTATTTTAAGCAGAATCGGTATGTTTGATGAGATCTTCACGTAATCCGCTTTTAATGAACATTCTGTATGGTTCCCAGCATCACCCGTGTTGGGCAACGGAAGCATCTTTCTTTGTATTAAAAATGTACTGGACTGCCCTGAAAATGATACTGCAACACAACAAAGAGTTACTTAAATTTTACAGGGTAATATAGGTGTCTACAACGAAAAAAGCAGAGGCAAGGTCATTTGTTGGCACAATGGAGAGGTCAGGGATTCCGAGCTCTAATCTTCACTGTAGCTCAGCAATAATGGCTTATGTTTATTATTTTTATTGTAGATCAGGAACTTTACTCGAGTATGTTGGAAAGTAACAGCAGTTCAGTTTAAACTAAACTCTATTTCTTTCTAAGATCATGCAATTAAAAAACAAAGCACAGGAATTAAATGACAGTTTCATAGCAATTTATTATGCAAAACACTAAGTCCTGGATTTGAAACAGACTGGTCATATCCTCTCTGCCATTAATTCACCTCCCAGGCTAGTTTAAAAAACAGCATTTTACTGACTAACTGAAAAACACTGAGAGAATTTAGAATGCTGGTGTTATCAGTGGTATATGTTAAGAATTAGTGAAAAGCAAGATAAAAGTTCTGATTAAATGCAGATTGGACCAGGGAAGAATGTAAAAAATACCTGTTGGAAGGAGGGAAAGAAGATAACCTAAGAAAATTAAGTTCACTGTTTCCCAAAGGCAGCATACAGTGAAAAATGGGATATTAGGTTTATTCAGTATTTATGCAGTGCTCGTACATATAATCATGCTACATTTTCTGCTCATCTAAAATGAAAAGGTACTTAACAGATCCAAGCTGCAAACATTCTTGGTATTGGTAGCTAGGGGATGAAACTTGGGACTGGTCCACCTGAAAATAAAGTCTCCTTCATCAAGTCCTGGTGCTTGCTGAAGATGTATAGAAGATGGAAATTCTGCTGTAAATGACATAGAAATGGCCCTAGCCTCATTCACCTGGAACTCCTCTTTACTAAATCAAGTATGATTTCATGAAGAAACTTAGCTCGATTCTCAGTGATTTAAACTGTCACCTGGAATGATACACTTAGAAAAGTTGTAATACTGAGTCTTAAGCAACTCAGTCTTACTGAGTTTTGCAGGGATTGCTGATGTACTGTAAGCTGCTATAAAAGTAGCAGAAGAAATGAATAAAGCGGGCTGAGGAAACAAGAATGAGTAGACAAGACATGATTTTGAGCCTCGTATTGTAAAAATCTCCTGACATTCAGTCAGAGTTACAAACTCCAGTTACTTATTAAAGGATGCTGAACAGAGCAGAACATGCTGCTCCAGATTCCAGCCCTCAGAAACGTGGTACAACACCATGGATGTCAGAGAGCTACATAGGTCATCAAGATCAGAAGAGCCTGAAAGAACCAATTTCTGTAAAGACTTGATGTAAGCCTGGCTGTGGACACCATCTGCCTTTCACAAGGTTTGCTTGTGAGGATGCTGATCTCTCCCTGTGACTCTGGAGCCTTTCAGCCTTCTTCAAAAAACAAAGCTCATCTATTGGCTGTATACATTTTCACCCAGAGTTATGGAAGATAGAAAATCAGGAGGAAGTTTGATCTTTTGGGGGCTTGTTACTTGATACTTTTTGAGCTTAATCTCCAGTTCTAGGTTAAAACAATTAGTCTTTCTTCACGGAAAACCTTCAAGGAAAGAACATCCCTGAAAATTTTAAGGACCTCATGCTCAGCCTCTAGATGTACCTGTCCTCTTAACTACACTCATAGATTTTTAAGACCCAAGGGGACTCTTACAATCATCTACTCTAGCTTAGATAATACAGGGCATAGGATTTCATGGAGTCCTTCATTTAGCATTTAATTTCTGAGTGAGCTGTTCTGTATGACAGCAGCATTGATTGCAAGACTTGCAGGAATGGCAAATTTGCTGGAGAAGTTGTTCCAAATGTGGTGGTTTAGTACTCTGCTCCTTGTTTCAATTTGTCTCATTTTTGAGTCCAAGTAAGTGGTCTTCTGAGGACTCTCTAATACCTGTAGACTTTTCTCTCCATTTAGGTAGTCTTAGGCAGAGATATATTCTCCTTTCTGCCTTTGGAGGTAGCAAGGTTGATCTTTAAGTTCTCAGTGTGAGGGAGGTTTTCCACAGATGGGATTGTTTCTGAGTGACTTGTGTTTGTTAACATCCCTGCTAAAGTGCTGAGACTAGAAATGGTCACAGTGTCTATCAATGCCACCTTGAGGATGTGGCAAAAAATAATAACTTCTCTCTTCTTCCTCAGGTTCTGCTCATAGCTAATGAGGGCCACATTTGCTTTCGGGGCCATTTCATCATATCGGGAGGTCATGAACTGTTCATAATCCTTTCCCACACTTAACTTCTTTTCTGGATGATTATTTCACATGCATAGAAGCCCTGGTATGGAAGTGACACTATCATTCTTGGTTCCCATTTTGTCTTTTGTGTTGTTTTAAAACACTTTTTAAAGATACCAGTCTGGGAGGCATTAAGTTTATTTTCTGCACAACCGCCAGGCTTTGTCATCTCAGCTGTCACCTGGCATCCATTCCTACCACCTTTAGGAAGTGTAGACCCATTCCAGCAATACCATGGATATATCTGTGTATTGTGATACATGGGCTCAGTCCTGCTCCCATGCAGATCTGTATACTTACGCCAGAGAAGAATTTGGCCCACTCTGGGTGCAAATCCTGTGACAGAGCAAATCAGAATGACTTGTAGCAGGCTGCTGGCCAAATCTTTCTCACTTGAGTTCCTAAAGGCAATCCCATTCTGGTGTAGTTGAGGTTGATAGGGTTTATCTAAACCTGGAATTGGGATTTAGTTTTGAATGAAGATATTTGAACGCCAGAAATATGTCACTTTACAAACAGTGAATACAAGCATCTTAAGTCTGCCATTTACACAGCAGTGTTTGTTTTACAACTTAGATAATGGAATATCTAAGACAGATATATTGGTCTCTGCAACAGCATAATTTCTTTATGTGGTTTGCAAAGACAAGAAGCTCTTCAGGCTTTGAGATGAATTTTAGATATTCTACCTCAAAAAGAACCCTATGAAGATGTATAGTAATATGAAGTAGAGAAGTTGGACATAAAAATGTCAGTCACTTCTGTTTTTCTGTGATGTCTTCCAGTGTGTTAATATCAGGAGATGTGGAACTGTATAGATATAACTGGAAGGGAAACAATCTATCGTGGACAAACACCTCCCAGCTGACATCCCCAAAGTGGAAATGTGAACTAGAGAAAGGAGAGGGACATTAAGAATTAACAGTTCTACAAGAAACTGAATTTCCATTGCCATCTTCCACAGATTACTCAAAACAGGCATCCAGATTGGAGTCCATTTTTCTCCTTTGCTGGATCAATCGTTTGGGAGTGAAGGGTCTGCTGATTTCAGACAAGTGTTAAAGGATAGAGATACTTTAACAAAAATATGTTTTCCTTTTCCTTCCTGTTACACATTTTTGAAAGTTTTATGTTGTCCTCTGACTTTGCTCATGTCGGAAGAATTTGTCAGCCTCATATCTTACCCATTTCTGCAGAATTAATATGCTCCTCTAATAGTGTGTATCCAATGTGGTATGCATATTTATAGGTGGAGAGGATAGACTGAAAAAATAGTTACCCAGGCTAAAGAGTTTACCATTCAAGATTTGACAACAGATCTAAATATATATTCATTTTGGACAGATTAGATTAGACTCAGCCTATGGCTGATCTCTGTTTTGACATTTATCTCCATGGTGAGAAGAATGGTTACTTTTGAGTGGTAGAGTTATGAATAAATGACTGCCTTTCCCTCAGGAGTGAAGATTAGTGTCACAAAAAATCAGCCATCATGTATGTTATATGCCGAACGTGTACTCTCTCAGCTCCCACCGCTTGGATGGGATTGAAACTTCCCTGACAGTTCGAAAGAATAAGGAGTGCTTGGGCGGTGTGGGAATCAGGCTGCTCTGAAAACGGTTAAACTTTTAATTAGTTGTGAGCTCTTATGTCACTAGCAAAATAACAATATACGTAAATTAAACTGTAAAAATAGTCCGAACAAATCTTTCTCTCCCTTGCTATGCATGTATATGCATATGTGTATGTATATACACATATTTCTAAATCAGACAAAAATGATAACACGTTAAAGTTCCAATATTTATGTATTGGCCATAGCTAAACTTAGACACAACATCTAATTTACACTGACGTCTTTCTTTAACAAGTTTTGTAAGAGGAATGATTTAAGTTCAAGGAAGTGCAGTGAGTCATCTGCACGGTGGGCCAGTGGCTGAGCTAAGTTTAGAATCAAGGGGAAGTTTGGTTCTTCTGGCTCCAAGTTTTTCCCTTTACATCTTTGCCTTTCTCAAACGTTCTCAGTGCTTCAAAAATAAAAAAAGAACAAAAGAAAGGAACTTTTTTCACTTTTTTTCCCCCCCTCTTTTTTTCTCTTTACTTGGTTTTTTTTTTTTATATCTTTGGCTCTCTAGTCTTGTATGGTAAATCAGAGAGTTTAATGAGTTGATCTGAGTTTTAAAAATCAGGTTACCTGATGATGTTGCAAATACTACATTGTGATATCTCTGTTTCAGGCGAGTTGAGATTACAAAACACAAAAGAAAAACATGATGGCTGTTCAAGTGATACCTGAACAAAGTGGTGTTTCCCAGTTGCAAGGAGACAAACCAGATGAAGATGAGAAATGCCAGTCCAAACTAGCCCAAGCTCTTAAGACTAAGCTTGTTTAACTGTTTCTGGTTTCCTTAGATGGTTGAATGAATTGTTGTTTTGCATCAGGAAAGAGTCATGACACAGCTAAGATGTGATTAAACCAGGAACTTTGTGTAGCAAGCTGTATGCAGAAAGGTAGAATAGTTATACTGAAAGGAAGTGGTTCTCTGATTGCATTTGACTTTGCTGTGATACAATGCAGTTATGTTTTACAGCATTTTTGTTTTATTCTAGTTATACTGCAATGACAGCCCTATTACACCACTGCTTATGCTTTTTGCTAAGCTTAGTCATTGTTTAATCTTATAAACAGAGCATCAACTTCATGCCTGATAGCTGTTGCAGCTCACGCTCCTGGTCCTTAATACAGCTTGAGATACCATGGGACAGGATGTAAAATCAAGTAAATAACTTGGTCATTACAAGAGTCCTACCAGGGGAACCCCATACTACTGCTACTGTCGAGTAGAGCTGGAAACTCAGAGAAAGTAAAAATATTGAAATCTACTGCATGTATAGAAATCTGTTAATTATCAATTATCAGCACCCGAGCATAACTGCAGTTGCACTTTATGCAGCCTTATTTTACTAATAATAATTGTTTTCATGTCAATGTGGCCACAAGCAGAGGGAAAATACCACTCAGTGTGAGTGAGCTTCATCACAATCTGACTCTGTTTTTTTAAAGATGACTTTTCCAGCATGTGCAGTCTTTTCATATTCCAGATCAGTGGTTGCTCAAGGGTGGGGTTCAGAGTCAGAAAATCATAATACTTCCTTGTAACTTCACAGTGAGCAGCTGTCACTCTAAGATAAATGCCACCTTTTAAAAACTGCAGTTACTGTTCACTTTTCTCTACCCTCCTTGTATCTTTGCTTTGACCTGGTCTGAGTCATTCCCTGCAAGGGAAACGTTTCTTCCTGTGGGCATACATTATGACTGGGGTTGTGTGCTGATAAAAGGGGTAAAATGTGTCCTCTGAATCTGCAGAAAAATGCTTCTGCCTGGAATTAGAATGCTTCTTAACACAGTGAAGACACAAACCAGTCGGAGTTTGTTAGATTTCCTTTCTATAGGCAGGTGCCAGGTGAAAAAATAGCCTTTAAATGGCAATGAACGCCTTGCCAATGCACCTGTGTGGACACCAGATGGGCACAACCTTGGGGTGCAAGGCAGGAGCAGAGTGTTTTTGAAGGCTCTGCTGTACCCACCATGCAGAGACCTTGAGAAGTCACCAAAGGGGAAGAAATTGGTTCCTCCACATTTGAGTTGTGAAAAGTAGTGACTGATTACTTTCCTGCTCAGCTTTAATGTCAGAATCTCAAGAGCATCTGTATGGACCAGGCCAAAGTCTAGCCCAGCAGCCTATTTCTGATTATCACCAACAGTTTAAGAAAAGTCTACGAATTAAGACATGTGGAAGGACCATCTTTGCTGAAATCAGCATCTGGCCATCAGTAAGTTAAGGCCTTGCTACCCTGTAAGCTGCCTTTAACAGACCAAGTGGACCTCCATTGATTTGGTGGCTCCAATTTTTAGTCCACTTTTATTTTAAATTTTGTTTTAGCAAGGAATTTCACATTTCAATCATGCACTGTATGCTCTTGCCATTTGATAAATTACAGTTACATGCCTAACTGCCCATGAAGACTCTCAGTATCAAAGCATCATTTCTTGTGTATTCCCAGGCAGGATACATGCTGCCTGTTGTTCGAGGTTACCGAGGAGTTATAGCTCATTAAACCCCTCAAATCTTACCTGAGCTATTCTTTCCTGTTCATTTTTTCTGTCTTGTTTACAATGTAGAGCTTTTTAAAATTCCTTGTTACTAATTGCAAGTTACTTCACTTTATGTTTATACCCAGTGAGCTACTTTTTATATATTGGGAGCATTCTGACCTCTGTTTCTATAAAAATGCCTCTAAAACAATTACCATGAGAAAGCATTGTATAATAACTTGACTACGCTTTCCATACTGCTCCAAAGCCTGAGTCTGAAGTCTGAGTGAACTTTTGAACTAAACCACAAGCAAATCCAGCAGTGCTTCAGTATACTTTTGCATATGTATACACACCCAATTGCACAGGAACTATAGCATAACCACCTAGGCAAAAAGAAGTACTACTAAAATATCTGCCAAGATTCAGAATACACAAATAATATCACATGTACCATATCATTTGTTCATCAGATATTCTATGTGACTGTTATTCCTTTGAAGCTCACTGACAGCTGCTGGTGGTGCTTGCTGCATTTCATGGCTGAAACCCTTTCAAGTACAGAATTCCCACTGGCTTTCGATGACTTTCTGCATGTGGAGCAATCAGTCCAAGCTCATTGCTGTAGGAATAGGAAAGGGGCAGGGGAATGCTGCTGCCTTTCTCTGACCACTTGGAATTGAGATGCTCTGCATCGCAGTGAAAGACATAAGCCAGCAGGAGTTTGTTAGAGTCTGGCTGCCTTAATCAGAAAAAAAAAATTAAAAAACTAGTGAGATGAAGATGTCCAGATGGGTCTATAAAGATAAAAATAACAGGCTGTGTCCTTCCCTCCATGATGAGAAATAATTCTGTGTCAGTGATGCTTCCACAACATATGACTTGTGCTGTCACCAGGGCATGTTCATGGCAAAAAGTCCCTAATGATCATGAGCAAAGGCATACGGGCCTCCATGAATTCAGCAGAAGCTCTGTGCTGTAGCTCAAAGAGGGAAATAGTGCTGCAGAATAAGAATATACCTTCAGAAAAGAGGACTCAATCTAACCAGCAAAATCCGTCGGTGCCAGCACGCAGGCAACACAGCCAGGGAAAACTTCAGGTAATAGTTTGGTCTGGCAAGGAGCTGTGCTTCAGCTCTGAGGTTCATTCTGATGGGGATGCAGACAAATTATATTGTGTTGACACATTCATCACTTTGTTGAGCACCTTATATCAACTATTGTGGGAAAAGACAAGTTGGCCACCGAGCAGACTTCCTTCTGTAATGAGTATATAATCCTGAATGGAAAAGAGAGTTGAATTAATATCAGGTGAATGAGAAGTGACATATTCACCAAGGTTAGATTGGGTGCTGGGGTTTTGCTATGTTTCCAAGCCAGCAGAAAATCAGCAGATTTGTGTTTTTAAGGAGTTGGGGAGCATTTTCTCAAAAATTTTAGCAGAGAAAGGAGGTAATCATGAGTTTCCGTTCTATGGGAAGTAACTGTAGTAAGGACTGTGAGCTCCAGACCAGGTGCCCACAGTTACTTGCATCCTGCTACTAGCCTTGCAGGGACCTGATCCTCTGCTCTCCCTTCTCAGTCTGCATGTGAACTGTCTGAGAAAGAAACCTCTCCCTCCAGCTGCAGTAAAGATTTTCAACAAACCTTTTGCCAAACCCTCAGTTTTACACAGCTTAATCTTCATTGTCAGTGGAAGAGAGGGGAGAACTCACTGGGGCTGGCAGAGGCTGAAATCCCTATGTGAACGCAGCAATACTTTAATTTGGACACTGATGCCGAATGATATCGAGAAAGAATGTTGTTCTGTTTAGTGAGGACTCAACAGGGAAACTTCAAAACATTCTCAGCATGGCAGTGCTGCAGGGGTGGCCTGATGACTTTGCCAAAGAAATAGAGGAAGGGTGAGTGGCCCTTCAGTAAGCTGTGTACTGCTTTACTGGGAAGATGAAGAGTAACTAAACTTAGCCTTACAATTCAGGTTGTGCTCTACACAAAGCTAACGCAGAATTCACTTGCATCGATTTTTTTAACTCTGTACAGACTGTGCAGATCCTCTTTTAGATCTTGAGTTTTAGGCTTAATAAGTATAAAAGACACAGGTTTGCTTTTGCACATTAAGCTTGCCACTACTTAAAATTTCAAAATTTGGCTACCTAACCAACAGCACTGAAAATCTTTCCACTTTTGGAGGATAAAGCTATGGAGAAGAGCCTTCTGTTTTACCAGATCCTATTCCTTCTTTTCTCCGCCTGGATTTTGCATTTGGAATACACTAGAACATTTTCAGTTTGGCGTAAAAATTGGTATCAAAAGTGTGCATCGGATTACTGCTGTTAACATGTTAACAAGCAGCTTGTCTCTGATCGGAGTGAAAGCAGGGAGAAGTTGCTGGGCAGCTGTTGCTCCTGGATCATTGTGCTTTGTAGGTTGGTGGTGGGTATATCTTAGAGTCTGACATGGAGGGCTGGAGCCACCAGGAGGAAGAGATAGCTTGGTGCCTGAGGCAGCATTGTGTTCATGTACCTAACAGCCAGCAGTACAGATGTTTGAAGCTTGCTGATGTCTCTCTCTGTCCTGGTGCTCTACCTCAGTTTTCTGTTGGCAAGTATACACTTGATTGCCCAAAGTCCTGACATTACCAAATGTTTGGCTATTTGGCAGGATCCATAAAGCAGATGTTACCTCACCTACTTACTGTTCAGAGTGTCATCTGCTAGGCATGGTTAGGAGAGATGTTACCCTTGCAGGACACAGCATCAGGCAGAAGACTAAGCTATGAGCTGGAGAATCCCATTGCTTGTTTGGCCTCTTGGTGTTCCTTTGAGAAACTCAGAGTGATCTTTAATAACCTGCTGCCCTTGAAAGAGCAGAAAAGCAGCATGTTGCTTTAGCTGTGGTTGAACTGCAAGTTAACTCTTCTCCCATGTAATGTCTTCTTTCAAAGGATGTTTTTTATGTTGTAAGGTCATATTACACCTACTTGTGTGAAGAAGTGAGCTGGAAGAAAGAGTCTTTTGTAACCAGAGGATCTGGAAAAATGTAAGAAAAATACATGTTTGTTGTGGTTTGGGTTTTTTTAATTTCTCATTTTTACCTGCTGAGGCCTGCTATGAAAAACAACAGAAATTTGTGAGAAAGTTGAAAAAAATGTCTATTATGATATTGTTACTGCTGTACCTTAATTCTCTAGAAATGCTTTCTGCAACTAATAATTTTCAGAAGAAGTCACTTTGAAACTTGTAATAGTAAGAAACTGCAATTCTCATATGCTATGGGCTGGGTTACTGCCTTAGTTCTATGTAGTTTAATATATTATAATGAAGATGCATGGAGTTATTGACTTAGTTTCTCAAAGTTTGTCTTTAGAAATATGAGCTTTTTGTATATCTGCACAGTATCATCAGGTCTTTATACTATCTCTAAGCCCCATAGATTTAATGTTTCTTTTTGTTTGCAAGCCAATAATGTTTATAGCTTCTACTTTTGACATTTAATTTTTCGTCTATTTTAGAAATGTGTCAACAGGAAAAAATGTACTTAAGTAGACCAGCAGAGCTGCTGGATATTATCAGATATATCTGTCACTCTTCAGGAATGAAGATTTATACTTCCTTATTTCATAAATATACCTAGCAGCAGTTTCTATGTGGTCAATATACGTACATATGAATATATCTATTTATTTCTGTATGAATTTACATATTGTTCTTATAGGGGTGAATATAATTTTGTTTCAATAAAGAAACAAATCTACAGACACTTCAGATTTTACTAATATTTGTTATTTTACCTGCAAAACAGGAAGAAACCCACCTACTTTTCTGCATGGTTTCAATTTCTAGAACTCATGTCCATATATGATGGAAATGCATATTAGCACACATTCAGAAAAAGAACCAAAATCTCTTCATTTAAGATTGTTGAGGAAACAACAGTTCTTCAGTTTGCTCAAATATGACTTGATCTAGAGCTTTAGGTGGCAAAATTTTATCTTGGCTAGATGGGCTTAAGCCTTCTTCAAACGATAAATAAAAATGTTTTTTAAAGTGAGAATATATATAAATTAGAGCTATTTTGTGACTTTCTTGCACAGCTGGAGAAGTGTGATTGGGTTTTCATCTGAATGAGAGCAGGCACATTGTGGTATTGCTGCAGGACACAAGCCCATGAAGTTACTGCTTGTCCTCCATATGTGCAAACTCACCAGTCTGGGCAGGCCTGGCTCTGGGATGTGCACGCACGTGTCCCTCCTCACTCCCCAAACACAGGTCTTCCCCTAGACACACCCCTGATGACAGAGAGTCCAAGCCAATACTGCCCAAAAGCTGCAGCAATATGCAACAGAGCTGCATTAGCATTTTATAGCGTGTGTAACATCGTTAACAAGCAATTTGGGACACGCCAGTAGGGAAATACTGCTCAGAAACGTCAAACTGTAGGAAGTGAGGTTATAAGTATTCTAGAGAACATGCTTACAAAATCAGAATATTTTATTTCAATGTATTAGTTTTACTATTTATTTATTACTTGTATTGCCATAGCAACTAGGAGCTCAGTTACAGAAAAAACCCCACTCTGCTAGGAACTGCACAAACAAGAAAAACAGATGAGGAGCTCATATTCTCATTTATAAAGTGTTCTTAATTTTGAAAGGTCTCTGTGGTCATGTGTGCAACTGCAGACAATAAATGTGAAGCAAGTTCCAGTATAAATGGATAAATAAAACCACAGTCAGGCCCTTGGCGATAACTTGGCTGTCCACTGAATCTCCTTGGAGAAATGGTGGCATTATTAGCAAACCTTGAACCATGCCCTTAAGGAAATAAATTTAGGCTCTACCAAGTCAAGCAGGAAGGGCCAGCCAAGGGCTCCACACCACAGCACCTCTGTTTTTACCAGGTGGATGATTAGTGGGAACATCTCTGGCTGAACATGACCTCCTCATGCGGGGAAAGCTCTGCATGCTCTTTGGTACAGATTTCAGGCTTTAGTGAACCTGGGATCTGGAAAATTTCCTTTCCCCATTATCTTGCCATTGACCTGAGAGAACCTTCATATTTGTTATGAAGAAAAGTTGTCAACCCACCATAAAAAACCATCAGCCTGAGAATCCCATGGAGAGGCACTACTAGAAAGGACCATGATTACACAAAGCAACAACCTTCTTAAATTCTCCTGCCTTTCAGAGAATATTGATTCCTGGCATGGCATTGAGCTGTATAATACGAATGCTATTTTACATTTCAGAAATGCTAGCTCTGTTAATGCCTTGAAATATTTCTTCAATTTTTAGTGCCCTAAGAAGCCAATTAACTCCTTCTCCTCCTTCAGTATTTCTTCAGTTTCACATTTATTTTAGTTTCCCATTTATTTTTCTCTCTCTCTCCTGTCTTCAGCCTTTTTTTTCTGCAGCATATTACTGTCACAGCTGGCTGTCTAACTGAAGACAATTTATTCTGCAGAGAGTTTGCATGATTTGTGTAGTTTTGTATGATTTTAAAACAAATACAACACAACATGTATGTGCTAATTGAACACACCATACTAATAACGTGGCAGTGTGTGGTCCTCATAACTCTGGCAGCTGTAAGAAGAGTCCCGAGGGAGGCATATTTCTTCAGACTCAATTGCTGTTAAGGATCTTTGCAGGGATGCCATCCTTTTTTTTTTTTTTTTCCTGACGGCATTAGTCTTGTGGGTGATGTTCTTGTCTAATAGTCTAACACTGACAGCCCACTGTCCCTTCCCCTTTTTTCTCCACACTAAATTGCTGGTCACCCTGTAAAGTAGAAGAGAGAACTAAAACCATGGTGTTTCAAACCAGAAAGTCCTTAGTAAACAGGAGCATTTGCAATATTGTCGCAGAAGGATTCAGCTGACATGAAGTCCTGCTGCTGTTGTAAGTACTTTCACTTGTCACCCGAGAGATAATCGAGAAGGCGGGGGCTTGTCTCATCCATTCCCTGTGAGCTGCAGTGTCTGGAGCCTGGCTTTGCTCACTGGCACAGCCGGCCACAGCTGCGGTCTGCACCCGGGTGTCTAGGAGCTGTCTCTACAGGGTACAAGCCTGTTAGAGGCACCTTTTGAAACTGAAGAGGAGCCTAAGCCTTCTGTGAAGATGTAGTTAGGCAGACTTGCTAACTTTCTTCTCTTTTTTTTTAACAAGTACAGATTTATAAGCAACTCTACTTAACTTTCTGATTGGTTACAGGGCTTACAGGAACAGATTGAGCTCCTCTGCTTGAAAAGTGTGGTCCTTTGGACACTATAAGGACAATCCTGGTTTTTGTCCATTGTGTTGTTTGATGAAAGTATACATTACAGAAAGAAAGTTAGTGAAAAACGTTACCATCATAACTGAAGGAAGGCAAACCTTTGAGGTTTGTTCAGTCTCTATTTGGACAAAACGCCTGTTTCTGTGTATGAAGCTTTTAAAGCCAGATGCCCAGACAATTTGCTATTAATAGGCAAACCAACAGGAAACCAATTCAGACTTGATGATAGAAAATTTTCAAGGTCAAATAAGGGTATGTAGCTCTCATGATTTCGTACCTACATGCATCTGCAGATTAGGTAGATACATCTATCAGATGTCATCTATCAGTGTAAAAGCCTAGAGGATGAGGGGAGGTGCTGTCAGAACTGGATGCTAAATTCTCCCCAGAGGTGCAGCAGAGGTTGAAGTCCAGGCAGGTGAATAGCATGATCTGAGTAAGGAGGGATGAATGAGTGGACAGGATGTATTCACTGCACAGTTGGTCTCTAACTGCATGGGATGAACACTCTCTTCTTTCAGCTACCTCCTATATCCACACCTGGTGACTGTCTTTTGTGAATATTTTTAGGAGGGCAGTTCAATAGAAAGACTAGGAGGCTGACATGCTAATATTCTTTGGAGAATACTTTTTGTAAGACCCTTTCAGTAATAGGCATTGACTCAGCTCTGCCTTTGGAAAAAAATTGCCTGCTAGACATACTGAGCTGTTATGTCTAAGTACCTGGAGATTTTTTGACATTCTTTGTTACAGAGTCCTATACTCGAGCTCTCTACTACTAAGAGTCATTTCTGTCTTTAGCTTTTATGGATACTCCTGATGGCTAGTGGATATTTCATGACTGGGCACAGATCAAGGCTGCCAGCATCAGCCCACTGGCTCTTTATCTTTGGCTCCTGGAGTCTGTTTTCACTGTATGATACCACCTGTTGAGAGGCTTATTCAAAGGGATGCCTCTTCCTGCTTTATCTTGCATGAATTAAGCTTTCTTAGGCTACAGATGAGTAAATTCCTTTCCTGACCAGCAAAGATAGGATAAGTGGCTTCACCAGCTCTTGGGCATACCCCGTCGGCTTCATGCAAGGGATGTTAATTCACCTCTCTTCTGTTTTTGGCCCCGAATGCCTGTTCCTGCCAAGTGTGCTGTGGGAACAGGTGTTAAATGTTACTGTCACTTATAGTATATGAAAGATGGTAAATACTGTAGAGACAAGCTGTGAAGAATGAAGACAAGAATCTGATGTTTGGTGTGAATGAAGAGGGGGAAGGCTGTGAAAAGTGAAATCACATGCTCGGAGTAAAAGGCTAGGAACGTTTTCTTCACTGTAATGTTATGAATGGAAATAGGTAGCAATGTTATATTTGACAAATTTGTAGAAAATGATGTTAGTCAAGACAGGAGGAGTGTTTTAGATTATGAATGAGAATAAAAGCATGTAACTTATAACTGTAATGTAAAAAGAGGGAGAAAGTATCAGCCAGGGATCCAGCTAAAGGCTGTGGACCTGAGGAGCTGGAGAAGCAACAGGGTGGTGGTATTTCCATAGTGACAGAGAAAAAGGAAAAATGTCAGATGGAAAGATGAAGAGCCCTACTCTGACCATGCCACTCTTAAGCAGATGGCTGGAACATGGAGAGAGTACTTTATTTATTTACTTATTTTCCAGATAAAATTATCTGGAATTTGATTATCAGTATAATTATCTGTAAATGAATTATCTGGAGACAATATGAAAAGAAACAGAGACACAGCCCAGGTGTAGAAGGCTTCTGTAGAAAATGGGAGGAAAGAATGAAGAAAATCTTTTGAAAGGTATGCTGAAGTTGTGGTTAAAGGGAAAAGAGGAGAATCAAGACATAGATGAGTCAAAGTCAATGTAGAGGACACTTTCAGGAGGAAGAGCCATGCAGACAGGTTGGAAAGGGTAACAGAGAGTGTTAAACCTGATTTTTGGGAGGATTTTGTATAAAATGTAACTTCTTCACTGGAGGGCAAAGGGAGTAGGTTAGAAAATAGAAGGCTTAAGACTGAACTTTTGAAGAGCTCCAGAATACACTTGCAGACCAAAAAGCTGGTCAGGATGGCTGGTAGAGATCAGAGTGGAGTCAAAGATGGTATGTTTTTAAAAATATAGTTATATAATTGGGTGGAGAAGCCTGAGGAAATTGAGAAATAGAAATAATAAAGAGGAAGTGAAAGAATGTCAGCTGCATTAAAAGACAGTTTTGGAAGAAACTAATGAGGTACTTGTCCGCTTAAAATGAATATTGCAGATTATATGTCCTGCATGTTCTGCAGAAGGAGGAAAACAGTCTTGGAAGGGAATGAGTTTTGAAAAACCTGACAATTTTCAGTCAAAATAAGTTGATAAAGTTCTGTGCAGCAGGAGAAGAGTACAGCTGGGAGGGGTGAAAAGGAGGAGGGAAAGGAAAAGACATGGAAAACTGAGTCAAAGGCAGTCATAAGCTGTCAGTTCTGGAAACATGGGATTCAGTTAAACATGGGATTCAGAAGTACAGAGGGTTTGATTTTGTTGTTGTTGTTTTTTTAGCTAGGGATGTAACAGAACTGAGGGAGAAAGGGAGGAGAAGGGAATGAATTCAGAATGGAGAGTTTTGCCCAAGCTGGGGAGAGGAGAAACAGAGGAAACAGGAGGTGTCAGTGTGCCGTGGGTCAGGGGAGCAGATCTTGCCATGGGAAAGTGGGGAAAAAGAAGTGCAAGTGGAAAGAAGCAAGACCTGGAGAACTTCATGAACGTATGATAATCATAGGATCATAGAATCATTAAGATTGGAAAAGACTTCTAACATCATTTAGCCCAGCTGTCAACCCAACGCTACCATGACCACTAAATTATATCCTGAAGTGCCACATCTACATGTTTTTTGACACCTTCAGGGATGACAACTCCACTACTTCCCTGGGCAGCCTGTTCCAATGCCAGTAAAGAAATTTTTCCTAATATCTAATCTAAACCTCACCTGGCACAACTTGAGCCCATTTCCTCTTGTTTTGTCATTAGTAACTTGGGGGAAGAGACCAGCACCCACCTCCTTATAACCTCCTTTCAGGTAGTTGTAGAGAGCAATGAGGTCTCCTCTTGGCCTCTTCTTCTCCAGACTAAGCAATCCCAACAAGAGAAGAAAAAGAGCGAACAGGTGACACCAAAGAGGAGAAGGGGGGTTATCTATGCCTGTGATCTGGGCATGGAAATGAGGTAAACTGAGGAGACAGATGATTGATGCTCATTTGTCAAGACAGGGAGAAGAATTTTCAAACCAGGCTGGCAAATCAAATGGGAATGCAAAGCTATCTATGGCAAAAAGAATTCGGTGTACTATCAACATGGTACTTGAAGATACAGAGCATAGCTGAGGAAAGATGTTCTACGATTCTGTGAAAGCTGGGAAGAGAGGAAGAGAGAGACAGCAGTCTAAAATCATTAGAAACAGTGAAAAAGCTTGTAATAGGTAACAATTGTAATTGGGATACATTTTTTTTCATCATTTGTAACTTCTGATACTTCTGGTAATGCTATTGCCTTTACAATGCTCAGTAACAGTGGCTTGCTATTTAATGTTACTTTTTATGTTTCCTTCCAAAATTCAAATTGTCCACACATAATACATTAAAGTGATTTTCTGTGGGATGTCACTAACATTCACCTCAGAACACCATCTTCTTAGTGCAGAGCTTGTGATATACTCATTTATACCTAGAAGCTCCCTAAAACTTAAAATATTAAGCTTACTGAATGATATATTAACTTAAATCATTAGTCAATGGCTAAGAAATCATGACATGCTTCCTATATCAATAGGTACTGTGAATTAATAGGAAAATAGGTACTGAAGAAAACTCTGAATAGAATTCTTACGAATGCCAGAGAAATTATGATGGTCAACACTGAGCGAAGTATCTCTCTTATTTTCATTTTCAGAGCTGCGCGTAGAATATAAAGGAAAAACAATGTGTAGCACCTCAGAGACATACATATATATGAAACACAGCAAATATACCTAGCTAGAAGTAGGAGCTATGTGATTTTCTCAGCAGGTTAGGAATTTTTGCTGTGAACCTGGAAAACTCTGAAGCACATTCTTATTCTGAATCTTTACTGATCTGCTGGTGTAGCTGAGATCCACAAATTATTTGCCAAGTCAGACACTTTATGTATGACAAATATCACTGTCATTTTACAATTAAAAGTTTGTTTTCTCCATTAAAAGCACAGTATTTCACTGCCAGTGCAATGGATTCCCGTAGTCATCTAATGTGTTTTCATAATCTAGACATTTCTTTCCAAAACCTGCTTTCAGCTATACTAGAGTTTTAATTAAAATGCCTTATTTTGATGTTTACTTTTCTAGATTTCTCATGGGCAGGTCTTAAGGCCTCTTGTGGATGTGATCTTTATTTATAGGGGTATTGTTTTATAATATTGTATCACTAACTGAGAAATAAATCTCATGTATTGTACTGCTAGGTCTTCATAGGCAGAAAGTTATGTAAACTGGCTTGATTGTAGATGTGAATTCAAAGCACTATGTCAGTTCTTTGAGCTGTGATGTTGCTTTTTCAGGTTTTCAGTGTTGTTCTTACTCAGAAGATCCTTAATATCTTTTCATCTTAGGGAATATTAGCAGAAACAAAAAGAGATGGTGTTATTGTAAGTGAGAGAGTTAACACTTGTCAGCTGAGTTGCATTCGCACACCTGTCCTGGTTTTAGCTAAACAAAACCAATTCTGTTCAGTGATTTTTACCTTCCAGCTCAGTCTCTTCTAAAAAGCTGCACTTTCTGAAGTTAGCAGCATGTTTTTGCAGACAGTGTCTGCTACTAGCAGTGATAACACCTGATGGTTACAGTTATCACCTGAAAGCAGTATACAGAAAGGCTCTTGCTGATACTGATTCCTATAGTGCCCAAGGCCACTGCTGGCTCTTGTGTGCCACGCTGGGGGTGCCGAGGAGTAAGAGGGGTCATAGGGAAGTAAAAGATTGCACCTCCAGGGAGTTACAGACAGGACAGGTGACCAACATTGCATTCCATCTATGTCATATTCAGTATAAACTGAATGACCATGAGTGTTTAGGTCTCTCTTTTTTTTTTTTTTCTTCAGTGGCTGGCATCCAGAGAGAACTCTGTTTGATCTTCTTCCTCTGATCCCAATCCTGAGTTCCTGAATCCAGCTCCCTTTATCCAGCTCCCCTGTGCTGCTGAGTCTGGGACTTCCCCAGTGCCACCTGCTCTGCAGCATCAGTGGTTATTGCTATGGGGTGCAGGGAGACGTGTTTGATACTAGTTTTGTATATATGTGTATGGTTGACTATTTTTATTATTTCCTTATTCACTAAAGCCTTCATGTCCCCCTCCCCCCCAGTCTGTAAGTCTCTCTGCCTCATTCCCTTTTCCTTTCCTTTTGACGGGGGGAAAAGGGGGTTCGAGAGCGTCTGTTACTGTTTAGTGACTGGCCCAGCCCTAACTCATGACAACACATCATGAAAACATTTAGCCCTCCCCAACATTGAATCAGAACACATTAAGTTTTTTCTTGTATTCAGCTGTTGCAGGTTTTTTTTGGTGCTTGATACAGGCTAGAGGGAATCCCAGAGTCAGTTTTTGCAGGTCACCTGACAAAGGGTAGCCATTAATTGGTAGTAAACTGATCTCTTGTACTCATCTGCAACATTGTAGGCATAGCACATGCACGCCACTGAGTCTCTCTTCTCTGGGTTTTAGTTCTCTTTGTCCAGTGGTGGAGACATGTCAGGACAATGCTCACAAATATCAGACCATGTTTCTTTTGGCAGTGCCTCACTGTGCCTTGCTTCAAAACTTCTGCAGCCATTACAAGTTCAAATAAGTAATGACCTCAGGCCCCAAACTAGTCACTTTCTTGTTCATGCCTAGATATAATGCCCTTATTTAACATACAGGAAAGGTTTGCCCTTACGGTTAAGAAGGTGATCAGAGGTGGAAAGCTGTTGGAAACTTTCTCTGATTTTCAGAGGTGTGAAAAGTTGATGAACTTGGGTAATGCAGGGCTGAGCAAATGGCTACATCTATGCAGGGAAATTAAGTGGTGTCAGGGAAGGCTCCAGGGCACAGCTGCCTGATTGTTTATGTTGTTATTGCTGCAATAGCCCATGGATGGTACACCTGTGCCCCACAGAAAATAACAGCTCACAGTGAACTCATGGAGTGATTCAGGAGCTAGCAACTCCCAAAAGGCAGTTTGGCATCTTGGAGGCTGAGACAGTTTAATGGTATGGACAGTGCTAGTCTGTGCCTGTAGGTCTCAGTGCCAGAGCGCAGACCAAGGCAAATTTAATTAACTAATGTGAAGAAGGCTTAGAGTGCTATACATTCGATGTGTCAGGACGATCTAGGAGTAAGTGTTTGGCTGGTTGCTCACCAGTGAAAAGGTGAGCTGAGTCAGTCCATGGTGGAGGTAGTACAGTACTCTTCGCAAAGGGATCTCTATTAGGCCAGATGTCATTTCTTCAACCTTCTTTTTTTTAAACGTCCAATCATTTGTTCTGGAGATGAATCATCATCCTTATTGAGCTTCATACAAGCCATAAAATTCTTCATTTTACAGCTCTTGCAGTAAGAAAATATTAAGAAAATAGGCTTGTGGGTAAAATACAACAACAGATTAATGTTGTTTTTCCATGGACTTCCTATGCCTCTCCATCTCTAGAAAACCAGCTAAGAGAAGCAGAGGGTCTGTGGTTCCCTGAGTGATATTTTACAGACCTCTTAGTTTATAAAGACAATTTCATCCTTTCTAAGTGATGATTACAACTGTCAGTTACCTTTTTTAAATTTTATTTAATAAACCCTAAAGAGTGCTTAAGGGATAGGTGAATTGACCTGAATTTTCTCCTCAAACAAACCTTTAATGGAGCTTTACAAAGTTCAGTTTGTATTTAATTTTTCTTCTGTCTGAATAGGTTGGAAGAAAGGAACTTTCGCATTATCCTCCCTGGTAAGTGATTTAACATAGCCAATACCATCACCATATATTGATCAATGGTCTCAAGGCAAAAAAAGACCCTCAAACAATGATCTAAAGCAAAATAGCCATTTATCTATGTACAGGATAAAAAGAATTTCTGAATTACAAAGGGTCAGGTAGTTCTAACAATTCTAATACAATTGTTAATTGTTATACGCTGACTAAATCTTACAGCATTGAATATTATATCCACACACAAATCTGTACATGTGCATGTGCAAAAATAGATATAATTTGCAGGCTTGAGAAAAGAAAAGAGCAAGAAGTTGTACTGTGACCAAGGCATTTGAAAACTACTTTGATTTTTGGGAGCTTTCATCTGTGAATTTCAGAGCAGAGATTTTTATTCATTAGATGGACGCTCACCATTCTCTGGAGTTCTGGACCTCTAGAGAAGTCTCAGTCTGGACAAAACACTAAAACTCCAAAATTCTTTGGAGAACCTGGGCCTTCTTGTAATATTTCCAGCTTATAAAAAGTGTCAGTGTTATACTCTTGTATGCACTGCATCATAAAAGAGCTCAGCTGCAACTGCATTGCAATCCATTTCTGAGGGCTACATTTGGTTTTGCACCCACGAATATCAATGACACCAATGGCATTGGTGGTAATGAGGTTGCTCCTGATCTGCACCTCTGAAGCAATTCCAAGACTTCCTTCCTCCTGGTAGCAAAGTTTCAGCCCTCTTTTATTAACACTCAGAAAAGCATATCTGAAATTCTTGCCTGCTTTACGTCAAAGCTTCATCTGCTAGAAGAGCTTTATCTATGAAAAAGTGAATGAGGTTTCAGATAACCTTTGTGACAGACTCTTAAACTACACATAGGTTCACAGTGTTAGGAGGCTGTGAGGTAAATTTAGATTACCATGGACTAAATATAAATACACTACTCACTTCCCTGAGCGGTTGATATGAAGGAGTTAGACTCCTGCCAGAAATAGGAGCCCAGTCCCTGCTCTACACTGATTTTCTGTGGAGGCTGGAGTAAATCATTGAGACATCCAGCCTCAGAGCTTTTAGGACAGGACTCTTGACCATTGCTTTCTATTTGTGATGTAGAATAATAATACTTAATTACTGAATAGGGACAGTTCAAATATGTCTGAATCTAAGAGCTAGAACGGCTTTAGCCACTGTAACAGTAACATAAGAGTCTAGTAGTTACCTCAGCGTGCAAAAGCAAGTTTTAGTGACATGACCTTTGCTCCAGCTTGTGCCTGTTCTGTCAGCTGCTTAAAAGATAAAGATGTATTGATTTAGACATTTGGAGTTCAATGGGACACAAATATTAAAGTAACAAGGAAAATTAATAATTCTGGAACTAAGATTTTTTGGAGGTGAATCGACAGAGGTCTTGGATGTATGTTTTATGCTTTCCCAGCATGTAACATAAAGGTGAAGTCTTTATATCAGCAAAGTAAAGCCCCACTTCTTTATTTCTTTAGCCTTTATGAGGAATATAGAGGAACAGAGGGTTCTTAAAAACTGATGCTGCACTTTAGTTCACAGTAGCTGCTGACCTTGCTGACAGTGTTCGTTTAAATCCTCAGTCAGGTGATATTTTCAAACCCAGATGAAACTCACACCTGTTCAGGAAAACACTGAGTCACCACATACCCACAGGCCAGTATCATTTAAGTGCTGTTGACTTCAGGGGGAGCTGGGTGTTTGTGACTGCGGTCTTCTTGAACAGCAATGTTACTCACAGCAGGGCCTGAAGACTGATTTTCCATGGGGATGACAAGACTATCTAGCATTCATTGGTAGTTTGAGTTTCAGTGGCTCTCCTGAAACTGTGTTTCTTGAAATAATGTGTTTGGTTGCATTTGTGTATTTTCAAAGATTTTCTGGTTAGTCCTCAGTCATTAAAGCCTGTTTTGCATGCATTTTTCTACATTAACTAGATTTCATTTTATTAAATTCAGTATCTAAAGGTATATAAGGATTGCAGTGCTGCTATTTAAATTACCTAGGGAAGCAATTTTTGTGCAATGTTGATTAAAAGATGGCTTGAACAAGTAAGTATACTTTTCCTTCTACATTATTTTTTTAATTTGCAAGCCAGGGAAAAAACAACAAAAAAACCCCATCCCAAGATATTCATAATGAAAAGTGACATAGGGAACAATTTGTTCAGAAGTGAGAGGCAAGTCAGACTTCATATATCAAGAAATTTCAATTGCACAAAAAAATTTTCCTTAATGTTATCTTTGGCAACGTAAGTACAGAAAATGAAGAAAAGGCCTCTTCTTCCCCAAGTCCCTGGGAAGAAGTCTGGAAGGCTTTTTCCTAGTTTTAACCCAAGGGTTCACATTAGCTCATTTGTACATTAGGGAAGATGTGGATCCAAAGCTGAATTTTGATGACAGTGAATACTTCACTCAGCTGACAAACCTGAGTACAGGCTTCCAGGCTATTTTTCATCCCCTGCTATCCATGCTGTAACAAAAGAAAATAGCTCTGGTTTGGCTTTTTGTGCAGGTAACAGGAAAAGCATCAGAGAAGCCTCAAGGGCCTCTCTCAGTGGGCTAAAGCTTTCAGCATACCTATAAACAGCAGCATGGCTGTTCCCTGTGAATACAGATATGAAGCCTGAAAACACTGAGTAGCATCACTCCGTACTCTGGTCATCTCTGCAAGGCTCTGGATTAGCAAGCTCTTCCCTTCGTGGTGGTCCCAGAGGTGTAGGGAGCATATGTTCAGCTGTCCCACTGCTCTCCCCTCCCAGGCCAGGGCTCCCTGCCACCCCCTGGCCTCACAGGAGCTGGTCTGCTGGTGAGGGGACCAGTGGGCAGGGTCGCAGGAGGGCTACAAGGATGGAAGAAAGGTGGTCGCAGGTGCTGAGGGAGGGATGGGCAGGAGCACAGGAGGGGGCATGCACCTGTCTGAGGCTGTCTTGCTTGAGGGAAAAGAAGTGTGGGCAAAAGGAGTAGGCACATGGTCACAGTTTTGTTTGACAGTATTGGTATAGACACAGAGACCTTGGGACATCGCAATCTGCAGCTAATTATTTCTTCTTGCTCCTCTGGCAAGCAACAAGCTTTTTTCTAGTTTCTTTTGTCTTTACAGCTGATTCAATCACAGCAGCTCCTAAATCTGCTGCTGCTAGTTTGCCTATGGTCTTTGAAGTGAATCGTGGATCACAAATATATGCTCCCCTGCAAGATAAAACGAGTCTAATTTTGTGCCTCAAGTGGCAAAGCTGCCAGTGCAGTTCGTTGCCTAATATTACAACCTCTGTTATGGACTGGGAGCATCGAAAGGGCAGCTTGAACAGGGATAGGGGGAATATGCTGCCAACTCCCTCCGCTGGCCACCTTGAAAGATAGGGAAACGTTGAAACAGAACAACTCCAAAAAAGTTAGAGAGGGTAAGAAGGTTGCCTTCCTGGCAAAACTTGAAAGGATTTCTGCTGCTGGTTCAGCAACAGTTGTATGTTGCTTATAGATTGCTTACGTGAAGTAAACTGTGATTAAGGAGAAGCACATTGTTTATTAGCAGCCTCTCTGAAGAAGCACAGGATGTGCCTTCTGGGTAACCAAGGTATTAAGCTATGTCTTTAAGGTACTCACCTATACATTGTTATCAAAGTAAAATATAAGAAATATTATGGTAAGATAATCAGTAAACTAAGGAAAAAACAACCCACAGGCACGGTCAGTGCTATCCAGTGTGAAAAGATTTTGCTGGTAGTGTAATTTTACCTGTTCTGAGAGTCCCTCCTTCAAGAGAAGTATCCAGAGCTAGGACAAAAATCAATGGGCTGAAGCTCCACAAGTTCAGAAGAGGCAATGATGTGTACTTGATTTTAACTTTTTTATTTTTTCCATGTTCCCCTCTCTCCAGTCTTTGCTGGTATAAAACCAGACTGTAGCCAATATTTTTTAGTTGCCTTGGGTGATACAGATCTACATGTCTACATGTCTCCCCAAGAAGGCTTAGCCTAGTTACCTGTTGCAGGTATGTTTTTTCAGTTGCTGCTAGGAAATTTCAATGAATGTTACACACCTCACATGACAGAAATGATTTATTACCCACATATTTTTATGTAAATTGAAAGATGCAAGGGATAGATCACTGCTCAAGGAGAAACTAACCTGAACTCTTCCTGCGGGAGCCCATTTTGACTCATATGAAAGGATTTTAGGAGATGAGAAACTGACTGCTGGGCCTCATTTCATGGTGAAAGAGTGGCAAACGCCTCCTCATTTTGTCTAGTGTGGCTGCTTCACTGCAGACTTGCACTGCCAGAACTTCAGCGAATATAAATCAGGGAGTATTGATTTATCACGGCTGAGGATTTTGCCCTGTGCCTTCTCACTTGCCAAATGCTCAGTAGTTCAGTGCTTGTTTTTCAGAGCCCCATTGTTTGGCTCGAATGTGTGGGCACAGAAAAATTACAGGAGAACTTTCCAGTTTTTAAACTCACTGTTACAAAGAGTGTACACATAAACTGAGTAAAACCTTTCACGGTGGAGACACTAGTATCCGCTCCATGCGCTGAAGTTGCATAACCTGCCTGTTGCAAAGATTATGGGAACTGTCATGGCTGATGTCCTTCATCATTTCTAGACCAGGAGATCAGCTTTAAGATGGATTGAAGCACTCAGCAAAGAACAAATGGCATCTTTGGTGCCTCTCAAACTCACAGTATCACAGTATACTCAGCTAAACTGCTGTGCAATCCAGCAGAAAGAAGTCTGTCCTTACCACCTAAGGAGTTAAAAATTGTCCTGTGCAAAACCTAATACCTATAATGTAGGACTTTATCCCTCAGAATTTGAAGATAGAAATGAATTAGCTGGATCAAACCCTTACCCCAGCTAAAAGATGAAATTGTTGCCTTACTTTAGATGTATGATTTCTTAATGTTAATCTTTACTGATGACTCTTTATTCAGCAAGTAAGAGTGGGAGAGCCATAGCTTATATGACCCTGAATCTGTTCTAGAGTGGTTTGGAGAGGGCTCCAGGCAGCATCTCTGCACCTGAAACTCACACAACCAAGCTTCAGGGATGACATTGCTTTCCAGAGACTTTCTGTTATGATTGTTGTTTGAGATAAAGGACCATAGAAACCATTAGAAGACCGAGTCTGATGTCTAATGAGCCCATAAGTAACACAATGGTTAAATTATTCTATGGATTTTGCACAACAGAATGGTAGTATTGACATTTTTGTGTTATGATGCCTCCGATAGAAGAGAGTTGGAACATTAGAGAGTTCAGAGTTACACTGCTAAGGACAGTGCAAATTGTGCATATCAAAAGGCCAAATGACATGTTAAAAAAAAAAAGTGTGAAAAGCACAAAGCAAAACCTCCCTGTAAGAGCCTTAATATGCGAAAGTATGAACTTGAATGAATTAAATATGTCCTTCAATTGAATTAGAATGAACCATATGTACCATTCAGAAAAGGAGGTAGATAAAGCTCAGCATTTCAAAACAACAAGCAGCTGTTCAAATATAAATTTCCTGTTTACTGAGATTTCAGTTGTATCAGAGTAAAGGTCTTGGAGTGCCTGAGCAAGTCAATCATTATATACCTTGTTAGTGTGACAGCCCCCTGTGTATAGTTTAACTGGAAATAAAACACAAATACCCCAAACCCCTACTGTGCCTGCTTCATGGTGCATAAGTCTATTGCGTATCGTGTCACTTAGAGTTTTGATGGCAGGCTACCAAATAACAGAGGAAAATACACAATCAAGCCTTCATTTTCATAAATGAAATTAAAGTGCACACAGGAAATAAAGAGCAGAAGTGTTTTCATTAGTGCTGTTTCAAAGGTCTATCAATCAGAATGGAGACTTTTGCAAATCCCACTGAACATTTGGTTACATATGCAAATATGTATATAATATTTTCTTTTCCAACTTCAATGGTCTATTTGTAATTACAAACCTGTGCCAAGTTATTTTCACTAGTATTCGATCTAGTACCTGGTTAGACTGACAAGGACAGAGCCTTGGGCTCTGACAGCACTGCCACTAGCTACTGGTGTGCTCTTAGGGCTTCCTTCACAGAAGCCTTCTTGAAGGTATAGCTATATTAGAGCTGTTTAAACAGCAAAATGTATGGCCTCAAAAGTAAAAAATGTAATCAGAATGAATGCAAAAAAAAAAAGAAGTTTAGGTTACCTGGTATCTTCAAACCCCCTAGTTTCTTTACCTAGTTAATTATTTGCACTTGGGAAACAGCTGAAAATAATTGACTTAATTTTGTTGGTCATTGAGTAAAAGCAAAGGAAGGATCTTACCCCTAATCCTTATGATCCAAACTGGCGTGTATAGTACACTATGCTGAGCAAAGTGTCCATTTTGGGCAAAAGGATAAATAAAGACATATCCTAAAGATAATGGTTCCTCCTTTCCCACATGCATCAGTTTGGGATCTAAGAAATAAACCAGATAGCATTAAGAATTAGATTTCACAACTGGACTTTGAGAAAAATGAGTCCGGTACTGTATAGTACAAAAAAAGTGTCTTGGGTTACAATATGTAACCAA
>NW_009703106.1:13291-13550 GCF_000703405.1 Apaloderma vittatum | reverse complement strand
CAGCGTAATCCGGAGCAAGGTGCTGTAGATGAAAACACCTGGTTTTCTAAATTTGGAGTCTGATTCTGAGCATCTGATCCAAAGAAAATAACTGAATTCCCCCTCCTTCTGTTCTTAAACAGTTGCATCTTAACGCATTTTGTCTTTAATTTCATTGTCAAGGAAGGCGATTCTGCCCCTCTACTCTGCTCGTGTGAGACCCCACCTGGAGCACTGCATCCACCTGTGGAGCCCTCAACACAAGAAGGACAGCGACCTG
>NW_009703106.1:0-13251 GCF_000703405.1 Apaloderma vittatum | reverse complement strand
GGACAGGTTGAGGGAGTTGGGTCTTTTCAGCCTGGAGAAGAGAAGGCTCTGGGGAGACCTTATAGCTGCCTTCCAGTACCTGAAGGGGGCTACAGGGAAGATGGGGAGGGGCATTTTAGAAGGGTATGTGGTGATAGGGCAAGTGGCAATGGTTTTAAACTACAGCAGGGTAGATTTAGATTAGACATAAAGAAGAATTTCTTTATGATGACAGTGGTGAAGCACTGGAACAGGTTGCCCAGAGAAGCTGTGGATTTCCCCTCCCTGGAGGTGTTCAAGGCCAGGCTGGATGGGGCTTTGGGCAACCTGGTCTAGTGTGAGATGTCCCTGCCCATGGCAGGGAGGTTGGAACTAGGTGATCTCTAAAGTGCCTTCCAACTCAAACCATTCTATGATGATTCATTACCTGCCATTGGCAATACTTTCCTGAATGTCCTCTTCAGTGGTATATCTCAAGTGAATTAGCCATGGCATACAACATGAAGAGGACCTAGTGGTGGTGTGGATGAAAACTGTGTGTCCACATGGTGCCTGCTGTTACTGTTCACTCAGCAGGGGAAATCTCAGGGTTGAGGTCTGTCCAGTCCTGCCCATTTTATGAGAATGCTAACAAGAATCCCCTGGAAATAAAAGAGAGCAAGGGCTCAATTTTTAGAGGAGCTACAGTGCCACAGTGTTTTTTGCAAAGTGCATGGACAGGTAAACTAGAGAGCTACAGGGAGGAACTTATGGCAGTAAAGATGAGGCAAGCTTAAGGTACCAGAAAAACCCAAAGTATGATTTGGATATTTTTAACAGGGAAGTGATTAGTTCCAAGTACTATTTATGTAGCAGCTTTGGGGTAAGTGTGTTTTAAAGCCCTGTATGAATTTGCAAGATAGAAAGTTTAAGACTAGGTTTTACATCGAAGTCACAAAGAATTAGGCTTTTTTGAAAACCTTGGAAAGTATCTTCAGATGTCATTCAGAATTTCTAACTGCCTGAATACCACTAAAACCTGCCTCTAATGTAGAGGGCAGTTACGGCACGATATAAATAATACTATTGTACAAATGATACTCTGCCTATTAGAGATACTGAATTTCTTGAATTCCTTGAGTTCTTAAAGTCTGGAATTCTTTCATGCCTTGCCTTTCTGACAGCTTTCATTACTATCAGCACTGGGCTTGCACGGCAATTTCAGTTCCTAATCTGCAAATTGCTCTCTGTCCTGTTGGGTTTATTTAAAAGTCTGCCTTGTGGGTGGTGGTCTCGTCGGAAACAGGGGATTATGACTTCTAATGCAATTATACTGGATCTGAAGCAGAGCCACGAAGGAGAACGAACCTTTATTGAAACATCTGTCAGGCATGACATAGACCAGGAGAGATAAAAATTAAGATTGAATTACTTTGCTGTCTGATGTTACGTTACTGCTGCATCCTTGAATTACATTGAAGAATTAATCTGAACAACAGTGCATCATCACAGGAAAGTGAAGGCACATCCCTTCTCCCTTATGTCACCCCATGAGAGAATTTAGGAAAGAGCTTTCAGTTTCAAGACTTTCTTTCACAAGTGGATCACGTTTTACCTGGGTTTTGTTTGTTTGTTTGTTTTTCCAGAGTACTCCTGCGTTGAGTCCCCTGCTGTTTTCTTTTTGATCATCTCAAACCAATATTATCTATAAATGTGGTATCTTCATAATCCCAAAATACTGCTGAGCATCTGCATACAGTGGTCTCTAGGGTGTCATGATTTCATTTATGCTGAAGATCTTCAGTAAACCAAAACCAATTACTTATTTAATTCTGGGAGCAATTAATGACAAATACATATTTTTTCAGATTAGATGTATCTCTGTGTACTTCCAGAACAGTCAGCAGTAAAAGGAATTTGTGAGACTGAAGGTTTCAGTGTAAATCCAAGTCCTTCAATATACATCCAGTTTGTGCTGCTTTGGCTGTGGATTGCCTTTGCACTTCCAGGCAGTTTGCACCGAGCTAACAATGAACCCCCCTAAGCCTGTACTGAAAGAAGAGGTCATTGATATTGCTTTAGTTAGACAATTTATTTTTTTTAATTTTTGACATAGAAAGAAAAAGGAGTTGAGTGCTTTACCAGAAACGACTGACTTTCCTTTTGTGCTACTTACTAGTGGTGAGCCATGGGAGAATTCAATGTTAAGGTAAACTAATACCAGAGACATTCAGGAATCGGCAGTGAAATAAGCTTTTATAACAAAGCCTTCATTCAGACAACTAGCTAACAGCTTCATTATTGTCAAGCCAAGTAAAGGATGGAGGAGACAGAATAAATTAAGCCTGTTCTGTTCGTCCCCCTCCCTCCCCCCCACCAAAGAAAAAAGTGTTGCTCATAAATTTGCAGCTCCTTTTCTAGAAAGCAGCCAGCTCTGGTATCTAAAGAGTGTTGATCTGGTACAGCAGTTTCATATTATTTATGTTCAACCTAAATAAATGTTGGAAACAGAAGTAAAAAGATGCTTTCTGAGCTTGATTTTTCTGCTGACTTGTGGCTGATAGTCCTTTACTCGCATGAGTGGTGGTTCTGAGTGGTTCCTGAGTATGCCTCTTTGCTTTTCTATGCTAACTTCTTAGAATATGGGGACTTGGAGATGTTTCACTCATTGGAGTATTCTTTGTTATGGAAAAAGATTCTGTAGCTCAATAGACTTGTCTCCTCCCATGCCGGGTGTCTCAGGTCAATTTTTTCTTTACTAGAGCAAAACATGAGGTGATTTGCCTTCCGGAAGATGTTCTGGTGGCTCAAAACCAATTTCTCGAGTCATTTAAACCAAACATTTGACATTGTAAAAGTGGGAGAATGGGCTGTGCTGTTTTAGACCCAGGTCAGTCTGTTTTTGACAGCAGTTGATAAATAATTGCATGAAGACTGTATCTAAGTCATATATACCAGATAAAAGTTGCCCTGCCACCACAGTGATGGTGTTTAATAACAATGAGTATGGGGGTTTTTTGCACCTAAATGCTGCTTTTTAAACTAAATAGGTTTTGAGTACTGAGTGCATAGAAGTTAGGCAAAGCTTCCTGTGCCAGCTGGATGAGCAAGAACAGTTTTATACTTTCTTTTATTAGTCCCTGATTTCAGATATTTGTACATTTTCCTAACTTAAAGCATCTGCCTTGAAATTTTCTGTGCCTTACCTTCTACAGAGAAAAAGAAAAAATGAAAAGTTGACTGTTGAATCAGTGATAAAACATTGTTCTGCTGCTCTCATGAGCTCTGTGCGTTCAAGCAAGTTCTTGAAACTGGAGAGGAGCACATGCGAGGGAAAATCCCTTTACAGGGTGTCCTTTGCAGAGACTGAAGAGCAGAAAGCACTTGGGCACATCGGGATGCCAGGAACATCTCGTGCCCAGAGGAGGAATGAAACTTGGGTGGAGAACTGCAGAAAGGTGTGGTCTTGTGGTTAAAGTTATCAAATGCTGATTTACAGAACTAGATTTTATCCCTCTCTCTTCCCTGCGCTGCCTGAAGGATGCTGAGCAAATGACTTCAGTCTTTTCTCACAGGCTGTGTCACTTAATGTATCTTGGGTTTGGTTACTCTAACCTGAAAAACTCATGGTCCGATTGGGAAAAGTACTTACTACTCACAATTTTAATCAATAAGAATTGTACTTTGAATATAGCAAAGTGCAGCAAATCCTAAATAGTCTGAAAATCAGGCTTTGAATGTCTTAAATTAGGCACTTAAAATTGGTGGTCATTTCTGATGATTTTTAATGACCAGGATGCCAGCTTATGTTAAATAAGCCTTTTGCTCCTGTAATGATGTATCATACAGAGAGACTAAAAGCTTATTAAGTTATGCAGAGTGTTATAAAAGGTGTGTGTAACGGCTGTCTGAATATGTTTGTAATCCATATCTATTTTCCTTAGATCAAATTAAAAAACTACACTGATACTCACAATCCTGTTTGGTGTATTAGTGAAACATCCATGTGCATGGAGAGGTTTTCCATGCCATGTGCTTCTAATGTAGGAGTTATTTCCTGAAGACATCACTGAATGTGGAACAGTTAATTAAAATTTTAGTAAATATCACTTTGCTTAACAGAACATGCACTATTGAACACGTCCTATGTTTCATTAAGTCACATAATGGTGAATCAATACCTTAAGCAAGAAAAAAAAATGTTTTATATAAATAATCACTCAGCATCTCCTGGCAAATAATTGGTCTCTTTTTTATTGAAGACGAAGAATACGATGAGCCTCCACAGTGCAAGGCGGGACAAGATATTGTGCTGCAGTCTCCAGTGGACTGGGTGCTTCTGGATGGCCGAGAAAGTTCAGATGACCGTGGAATTGTGCAGTACGAGTGGACGCTGCTGCAAGGTGACTCATCGGTTGAAATGAAGGTACACCCACCTGCAGGCTCGTCCACGGCCGGTTACGTGCAGGTTGTTGTGTTTGTGCAGTTTTAAATGTAGAGCTAAAAACATTCGGTGTATTCAAATGGAGATGTCTACCAGGCACCAAAATTAAAACGCCTGTACAACTGGAGCGCTTATTTCATGAAGAGCAGCCCGGGTTGGAAGGGACCTCAAAAGATCATCTGGTCCTACCTTTCATGGGGCAGGGAGCCTAGATGAGATTACCTGATCTGTCCAATCACATCTGGAAAACTTCCAGTGATAAGGACTATACCGTGACCCTGGGGAGTTTGTTCCAGGCGTTACAGCATCTTCAAAGGTCAAAAGATGTTGATAAGGACTGAGAACAGCATAATTAGTGGAAGGAAACTTTAACAATGGTTACTAAGTAACATCTGGATAAAATGAACATTTTATTAACAAGTTGTTAATCTGACCCTTTGTAGCATAGTTTTCTTTCAATAGCAATGAAATACTCTTTAATTAAAATCTGTGATGTAGTAATATATCTAGAGTAAGACAAATGTTGATTAAAGTTTGGTTTTTTACTTTTACTCGAAGTGACTCTATAAAATAGAGACAAGGTCTTATATCCATTTAAACTCGGTGCCCTGAAGTTACTATATTTTATGTAATTTATTCTTAGAAGACAATATATGAATCCATAGCTACAAGGGAGAATGGGACTGTGTTTAAATAAGATAAAAGGCAGCTGTTGCATTTCACTTATGTACCAAAGAATAAATAGAAGGCAGAGGAGGCAGGAGAACTGCTAAAAGAGATCGTACGTATTGCAGAAGGAAGCCAGTGGAAATTTTTTTTGTTGTTGTTGTGACTGATTATTGCTGCTTAGATAATTTGCTTCTCAGACTGCTACTCATATGCTGTAGCTGCACACCTCTGTGACACTTAGGGGCAATTATGGGTTGGTTTATTGTTTGTTTGAGGGGTTTTTTAGAGGCTGTTTATCTGGAAATTTACTGTCTAGTTTGAGCCAAAGTTTGTAAGAAGGCAGATACAGTCGGGCATTCTTAGGGCGGGACAGAGATGAAAAGGAAATTACAGGGCTCGCCAGGAGGAGTGGTGGCGTGTTCAGATGTCAGTGGCATTTCTCTGGCTCTACATTGAGAAGAGAGTTGGAATCTGTGGCTCATGAGTTTTAAATACTGGATTTACTCTCCCAGCAGTCACGGTGAACAGCAGCAGGTGTTTTTTGACCATGTTTATTTCTGTAATACACCAAATAATAAAATTCTAAGGGGTCATATACTCTATAGGGAGGTAATCAACAGCATTATCAGATAACTGAGTTTATTCCCATAAATAGACAAGGAAAAAAATTTCAGTTAGGAAATTCACTTACCACAAGAGAAAAAAATGCATTTTTCAACATACCATGCTATAAAGGACTGTCATCATATTTATCAAAAATTCATGTTCTGTCTTAGGCATGAAAAGCAACTTTAAATAGGTAAACCAAAGATCTGTATTGAATTTTGGTTCTAGTATTAAAGATTCCAACCGAGGTCACAGGTTCGATTCCCGCTGGGTCCCCATGTGTTGCCCAGTCTAGTCAAGAGGTGGCGTCCCTGCCCATGACAGGGAGGTTGGACTAGATGATCTCTAAGGTCCCTTCCAGCCCATGCCATTCTATGATAATCACAGAGGATTTTAATGTACCTTTCAATTATTTATAAAAATAGTCCTGTGTTCTTCATTTGTAAAAATGCACCTCATGTCCAGTAAACCTGCAGTGCTTTTTTGTAGGTGTTACTGAATTCTCAAACAGCTGGAATTAGTCGTGACTTGTAATTGTAACAAGGTAAATTGTAACAAGGGGAGGTTCATGTTGGATATTAAGAAGAATTTCTTTACTAAAGGGGTTGTCAGGCATGGGAACAGGCTGCCCAGGGAGGTGGTTGAGTTGCCATCCCTGGAGGTGTGTAAGAGAGGGGTAGATGTTGTGCCTTGGCACATGGTTTAGTGGTGTTGGTAGGGCTAGGACAAAAGTTGGACTTGATGATCTTCAAGGTCTGTTTCAGCTGAAACTGTTATATGATTCTAAGGTTAAAAAGGTTCAGCACTGACAAATACCACACGTATTTTAAACAAACTTACTTCTAAATGAGTACTAAATGTACTACTACCGCCAGTTTGGTATCTGGTTTACATTATCATAAATTAAGTTATTAATTTCTTAATGATCTAATATGATTTAATTTTTTTCTGTATTTGTATCACATGATTTTCAGAAACCTAATGTTTAGGTCATTCTCTATAGATGAGCTTATTTCTGGTTCAGAGCAAGGCATGGAATTCCAGCATGAGGCATAGAAAAATTCAGTCTAGTAATTTGTAAAAGTTGTGAGTGAGTACATCAAATGCCATACTGGACAGAGGTGGGCAAATCTTCCTAATAAAGCAATACCATTAATCATAATAGATCAATATATAAATTATATGCAACATGAATCATTATATAGCTATTGGCCACCATAAATCATAAATCAATATATAGCAAAAGTAACTTCTGTGGATACAGGTATATTGTCTGTAGACTAACTTGATAGAGAGCAAAATACTCTTAATATCTCACTGCATACCCTCTAAAATTTGCATTTCTAATTAATGAATAATTGAATTAAATGTATGCTTCCATTTATTCTCCAGTGCTAACATCCATAGCTTCAGGTAACTGAGTGTACAGTGAAAAACAGTCCATCAAGATTGTGTTTATTTTTACAAATGGATGCAAAAAAACCAGATCAAAGTGCTATATGTTGATACACGTCCTTGAGTGGGCTGGCTAGGCTGAAGAGAAATATTTAATCTGGATGAAGAGCATTGTACAGAAATGAGCTCCCTATTCCTACAAATTTATGGATGGATCCTTTATACTAATGTAGGTTTTTTTTCCGCTGTGTTTCTTTCACCAGGTACCACAACCAGGAACCCTGAAGCTGTCTCACTTTCAGGAAGGCAGGTATATTTTCCAGCTAACTGTGACAGACACTGCAGGTCAGCTGAGCTCTGACAACGTCTCTGTGACCGTTCTGCCCATGGTTCATTCTGCAGGAGGTGAGAAAATGACTCAAGCTGTTACGGTCTGTGTCACACCCAGGGTATGGCATTCAGAGCAAAGGTCCCCATGGAGGCAGAAATCTCATTCTCTCTCTAGGGTTTTATTTTGCCCTTACTCATTACATAGTGGTAACTTTTTCAGTTTTGAAGAGCTGTTTCAAAGTGAGGAGGCAAGCGTCACTTGTTTGTTAGAGCAAAAACACTTTCAAGCATTCAGATGTTCATCCATGTATTGCTAAGAAGCATGCGGAGTTGGAAAAATGAAGTACTGCCGTACATATATGAGGCACGTCCTAACAGGTCTTGTGCCATAGGGAAACCTCAGGTAAAATCAGTTAATAGTAAGTGTGAGGCACAGGCTAATAATAATATTAATCTGCACCTGTAGCCTAAAAGATGATGGTTTCTTGCATCATTATTTTCATGCGTTTCAGCTTTTCTGGGTAACAGTTGTTATCAACGCCTTATGATACCGGGGAAACTGAAACTGGAATTGACCTATCATTTTTAAACTCTGAGATCAAGAAAGATGTAAAAAGCATAAAAGGTGGAAAATTAGGTTTTAATGGCTGTCAGTTCTGCATTCCTTAATGTGGTAACTTCCAATTGTGTTGTGATTAGCAAGTTGCTAATACAGATCTGCTGCTCTGGCACGTAGTACAAGTTAAATGTCAACTCACTGTTCAGCTGAACCAGTGAAAACTTTGCTCTGCATCAGTGCAGTATCTCTATGTGAGAGGGTAGTCTCTGTGGCAATAAATTGGTATTCCAAAAAAACCAATTATGAGTCTGCTGAATAACGCTACATTCCGGTAATGGATGATAGTTATATTCATTAATGTTTAGTTCTGCTAAAGCAACCAGAGAGGCTTGCTGGTTTATTTATTTGCTGCTGTGGGTATCTGTGGTATCTTTTGAACGAAGCACATAGACGATTTGCTGCTTTTTTTCTAATTCCTCAAGTACATTTGCAATTTAGGTGTTACTGCTAAAGTTAAACTAGCGCTCGGCGCCTTCATGCATGTGAGACTTGTGCTGTTATTAGTGCTGAAAGTTAGGAGATGCATTTTCTAAGTATGATTTTAGGGATTTTAAAGGTTTTTTAAAGGATTTTTAGGGATTTTGGCAGTTCCTGCCATACTTCCTTTAGCATTGTGCAGCTTTTTTGATACATAGCAGGGTAGGAACCAAGGGCTGTGACTTCCTTCTGCAAATCAATTTGCTGTTACAACATTAACCAAACAGTGAATTTGATGGTGCTTTATGAAGCAATGAACGACACTGCTCTTGGAAAGACAAAAGCATGGGTGTAAACACTTGATAATTAGAAGGTCAGAATGGCTTTCAGGGAAGCTTTGAGTACATAAAATGAAATGTCCAGGGACACTTTCCATTTCCAGGGGAAATCTAAATATTAAAGCAGGCAGCAATCACTTCTTTATGGTGAAGGTCACTCATGAGACCTTGTGCTTAGTCTTGTTCTGGCATGTGCTGTAGTGGAGTTAATGGATTGCTAATGTGAATAAATTAGGAACATTCTTCTACTATTTTATTAAGGTTGCATAAAATATGTCATAAAGGATCCCATATAGTCTGTATGCATGCTTGTAGGATAACAGATTGTCAGAAATACAGATTGGGTATGTAGTAGGAATTATGTCTTGCAGACATGCAGTTACAACCATAGAGATTTCATTTATGTATTTTCACGACTGTCCTGGGTCTTTTAAGCCTGGGAAGATCTTTCTAAGTATGATTTTAGGGATTTTAATTAAACTAGCGCTCTTAAATCAATTTCATCTTTAGGCCAACAGAGTTTTAAGTGCTCTAGGAGGTGCTGCACAAGGTATAAAATGCAACACCTTCCTGGCTGGGTATTGCTGTACTAAAGAGGTTGTCAGAATAGTGCCAAGAGTGCCAGGAACAGCTATTAGCTATATTAGCTTCTGTGTCAATACAGCATCATATAGCTGAATTTCTGCCTTGTTCGTGATCCTTCTTGACATAGCATGGGTTTGCTTTTTCCTTGGTGCTGCACATTTTAGTCCTTGACTCTATATTTATTGCTTGGATTTCCCTTTTGGTAATTTGGGAATTGTTTCTCAACAGCCTGTGTTGGGGTTTGCTCTCGCTACCAGTTTATCTGCGACGATGGCTGCTGCATTGACATCACGTTTGCTTGTGATGGCGTGAGGCAGTGCCCCGATGGATCGGATGAAACTTTCTGCCAGAACCGTAAGTGCACTGGGCCACAGCACAGACTGTGAAAGTAACAGCAGCCTGAAGGACCAAAGGGCCCTTCCATGGCCTCTCTCCCTGTGAGCAAGCAGCTTGCTCCCACCATAAAACCTTTCACTGGAAATAGCACATGGGAAGGTTTAATGTCATCATAGAGCAGATGCTCAGAAATAACCTCCCTTTCCTTCAAAGCATATCAAAACTGTCAGAGGTCCCCAAATGACAGACTTTCTGTGTTTAGAGATTTCAGCATTTAAAAGATCAGTTCTTTACTTGCATGATGATTCAGGAAACAAGGACCCCAGTCTTGATCTGAAAGGTTGTCTCAGAAGTGCACTTCAAAGTGCAGTAACACACCTTGCAAGAATCTAAAACAGTGAAAATGTGAGCACCAAGGGGAGCCAGTTGATTGACCATCGCTCTGCTCTGGTCACATCCAGTAGTCATCCTCAACGTGTGCCCATGCTCGGAGAAGCGAACAGAAATCATCATAGGGTAAATTGACACAATGGCTAGCCGTTTGTTCATTGATGTTTCAGTTGCTGGATTTCACTGTGTTCATGAGTACACTCTTGCTTAACAGCTGACAGCGGGCATTGGTAACTTGCTGTATGTCTGGAACTCACATATGTCTGAACCTGTTTAGCCTGCCTCAAGGCCCACATTGGAGGGTCTTCCATCAGAACACTCCCATTCTCTTCTGTTCTGTACAAAAATTATGGGGTTTGTTCTTGTTAACACAGTGAGCCCAGGTCGAAAGACGGTGACACATGCAGCTCTTGGCACTACCCAGCAAAGGACCATAGGACTGACTGAAATCACAGATGAAGACTTCTCTGCAGAGAACACCCTGAAAGCCACTGCCAGAAATCAACCGCTTCTCTCAGTGGATGCAGTCGTGTCTAACCAATCGCTTCCTCAGGGACCAAAGAAACAAATCAGTGGATTTGTGCCAGGTGAGAGTTGAATCAATTTCAATAAATCATTTTCTGTAAAGAAAGAAAATGTCTTGCACTTAGATTTATTTAAATTGTCATTTGGTGCCTGGCTAAAAGTAAAAATTTGCAAATGGGAAAAATACACAAGAAGCTTGTAATAATTAAATTACAAGTAGGTATTCCTTTATAATTGTCAAGTCTGATTCTTACCAGGTGCAAAGATAAAACTAAAATGTAGGAATGCTAAGAAAGCTCTCTTCCAACTGAAACTATTCTGTGATTCTATGAAAAGAATACAGTCTAAAGAACAAAATGTGCAGTGAGCTAAATACAAATTCTGCAACAGGTACAGCTGCATAAGCTGATGTATAAGACATTAAATCCGTAGGGCAGTCCCTTCAGGAGAATATAACAAAGTCTTGTTCAAGTTGGTTGAGAGTAATTGCTTTTCTCCTGGTGCAAACTGATGACATTTTTTTCTTCTTAATTAATATCTGGATTGTTTTGGGCACTTTTTTCTGAAGCATGTCTCCAAGGCAGAAGTCTTTTATTGCTATAAAGAAGGCTCAGTCTTTAGTAACAAGGAACCCCAGATCCCTGCTAGCATTGTCTGTAGTGGCTGCAAGCCTGCTGTGGGTTAGTTTGTAGTGATGTTAGAGACAGAGTCACCAACCCTTGCCTTGCTAAGGCTCCAAAAGCTGCAATGAAATTGTTTTGTCTTTCAAGAGTCCTGCTGGTGAGTTAAAATGATCTGAAATAGTAATTGAATGAAAGCAAAGAGCCTACAATGAGTACAAGACCTCTCACTTTTATTTCTTCATGGTTTAGACTGATTCTTGCTCCCCAAGAGGCAGCTATTTATAAACAGCTTTATTTTCTTGTTAGAACAGTGCAGTGCTCAGTGCCCTCTGCTGCTGACTCTTGTAAACGGCCCTTCCCTGGCTGTTACTTTGGTGTTTCTTCAGACGTTTGTATTTCGTCTGTGGAGACTGCAAAGAGAGTAGAAACAACTTTCTTCAGGAATCAGACTGCCTCGGTGAATGTGGAGGAACTGATAGCAAAATCCTCTCTCAAATGTTTCCCGCGTTTCTGGAAGTGCAGATGCCCTCAGTGCTCCCTATTGGAATGACTTAAAATTCTGAAGTCTGCCTAAACTCTTCTCACTCACATAGTCCTGAGTGACACGTGAAACTCAAACTCAAAACAAACTCAAACTCAACAGTGACACCTGAAACCCAAACTCAACATCTAACTGCCAAAGGGCATTGCAGGCTGCAGTGGAAAGTCAGCTGCTAAGTAGATCTCAGAAACCATAGGACTTGTCAATCCAGAAGTAAAGCCAGTATCGAGGTCACCAACTTCAGCAACCTATAATCGGAGGTTATACAACTGCGGCACTTTTGCAGAGTTATTTTCTGTGTTTGCCGGTTGCACAGTGACTTTCTTGCACCATTTTTTGCTCTCAAGGTAGGCTTTTGCACAGCAGACAATAATAGAATTATTACAAAACTAAAAATATGTGATTGGGAGTGACTAGTGTACTTCCAGAAGCTATTGTAATCTCTGGAGTTTTAAACAGTCAAGATTTCCAGCTAACCACGTCTGGTTCTAATTCTTGCAGTTTTAACATTGTTCTTTTGACAAGGCTCAGTCAGAATTTAATTTCAGTTAAATGATACTTAGGATTGAAGGACCCAGTCTCTACTTGCCCAGAGGCCCAATACTTTTAACCAAAAAGCAGCAAACAGCTCAGCAAGTTTTTAAATCACCTGCAGATCAGTTCCAGAGAGTGGTGGGACGTGAAGAGGTGCTACATACCTGGGTCCAAAGGTCAGCTGCTAAAATCTACATTGAGTTACTGTCTTCTCATGCAGACACTTAAACTCCATGGGAGTGACATGCTGTGCATTAATAATTCCCAGACGTCCAGAGAAGGTCAAGTCATAGAATCATAGAATGGCCTAGGCTGGAAGGGACATTAGAGATCATTTTAATCCAGCCTCCCTGTCACCAGGGACGCCACCTCTCGACTAGATCAGGCAACACATGGGGACTGAACGGGAATCGAACCCGCGACCTTAGCGTTGTTAGCGCCACGCTCAAATGACTGAGCTAACCGGCAAGTCCTGCCCCACTGGCACAGTCTTTATGATAGAGTTGAGGAGACGGGCATCTAACCTATTCCCAAAAATCCATCCAGACCCATTAATTAGATTGTTCTCCGTCAGTGCCATCTCAAGGAGGTTACGGACAAAAATCTACTAAGTTGCTGCAAGAATGAGAGACACTGAAGCCTGTCTGGAAAAGTGTTCAGGAGCACAATAATAGACACGTTTTTTGAGGAGAAGCAAGCAGCATTGTCCAGAAATCATACCAGCAGCCTCAAAATTTCAGCAATTCCACTGGCAGAAACCTTGTTCTAGGACAGACCATCTCCTGAGACTGCCCAACCCAGCACTGTTGCCCAGGCAAGACCTCTGCCTCCAAGTTACAAGCATCTGTCCCTGTTGTCATCTAGTCCCTGTTGGACTAGAGTTGAAGTTGCAAGCATCAGGCTCCTATTATTTTATTATAAATAAATTTCAAAAAATATAT
>NW_009703105.1:0-309 GCF_000703405.1 Apaloderma vittatum | reverse complement strand
CACACAGCGCCGAGGTCAGAAGAAAAAACCAACAAAAAAAAGAGGAGTTTTCGCTGCCATCGAGCTGTTCTGAAAGCCTGAATGTGCCTGGAGCGATGAAATAATCAGAAAGGAAACTCGGTTCTTGGGGAAATAGCCCAGCGTTGGGCTCCACAGAGCCAAGACTGTGGTAAGAGATTGGATATGGGAGAGGAGTGGGGGTTTTAATGTTGCCTGGAAATCTTTATGCTTATTCCTCCCTAATCCATAGTGTCCAACAGGAAAACCAAGGCCTGAATGCTCCGAGCTGTTGGAAAAGCCCCCCCCCCC
>NW_009703104.1:13992-18039 GCF_000703405.1 Apaloderma vittatum | reverse complement strand
GTTAGAGAGTGTCTGTCCATGTTTAGTGGCCGGTCCAGCTCTAACCTGCAACACTCAGATAAAGTTCTGTCTCCTGAAATTTATTTTTCCCTAAAAGCCCCATGACACAGCGGAGCAGTGCTGTCAAACACAAGGCATCATAATCTTTTGGCTGTCCTATGTGCAGGTCATTAAATACCTGAACGGCAACTATTTAGTGATCCGTAGCTTAAATAAGTGCTGCGTTAGAACGCAGCAAAGAGCGAAAAGGCAGTTGTTGGGTACACAGGAAGCCGAGCTGCTAAGGAGCCGCACTACAGTGTCCTTTCACTACAGAATCACAGAATCACAGAATTCTGTGATTTCTGAAAAGCAGAAAAAGGCATTCAAACTGCAAGTACCACAGCTCAGACCAGCATCGATGCCAAAACTCATCAGAACCTTCTCGTTAAGGGCCCATGCATCAGAGCAGTGATCAGGAGCTGACAGAGCTAGTGCCAAGCACAGTGTGCAGCCCAAAGACAAACAGCTCCCAGGCAGGTGTCCCAGCACCACCTTATGCAATGACTTCCAGCTCTTACTGAACACCGATTTCAGAAGAAAGTAGGTGAGCCAGTGTCCTGTGGAGAAGGCAACGTAAAAATCAACTTGACAGGTTGTATCTTGCTTTTGTAGAAAGTGGCAACCTCCAGTTTTTGATGAAATTTTACCAGAAAGCTTGACTACTAACATGGAAAAACAAATGAAAAAAGAACTCGGTGCTGCCTGGCGCACCTGGAAAACTTTAAGGTTGCTAACTGCAGCTTACCATGTAGATACTACTATTTTGGAACCAGTGGTGGATCTACTGAATTAGCCATGTGACAATACCTGCTTTTAACCAAGCATGAAGTTTGGCTGCATTACCCTAAACTTCAAAACGTGCCACTCCTGCCTTACTGGGATTAAAATTTAACATGCTGTTTTCCACTTCTAAATTGATTTTGTCCAAACATGGGCCACTTAGTGGAGTCACAGGTCTTCAATATTCAATATAATACTCTCCACATAATTTTTTTTACACCAGTGAAATAAAATGCTTTTTGGTCAAATATATCCTTTTTCTTCCAAATAGTCATCTGGCACATTCTACAAGTGAGATACAACTCACATCTAAACTGAGGAAAACAAGCAAAATTTGTCCTTTAGAAGAGTAATGTCTTGTTAATGAAACAACTCTGGAAGCAGAATGGCCAGATCTTCTTAAGTGTGTTTGTATGAGGCAGAGTGGTTTTCTGTTTCAGACTTATTCAAGCTAACAAGACAGGCAATATGCTCTCTGGGAAGAAGCCCTCCCAAACTGTTACCCTACAAGAATGTGACAGGTTAAAGGCTTAAAATTGAACATTTTAAATATTAAATGTTTTTGTGTCTCCTTGGGAAATATTTTTAAAGTAAAAAGACAGACATGTTAAACAATCCATCCAGACTAGCATAAACTTCCCTAAAAGTATCAATTTTAGTAGTAACTAACTACCTAAGAGTGATGAGAGAAGAGTGATGAGAGAGGGAAGTATTAATTTCTCTAGTGAAGCCAAAAACTACGGGTTAGCTGCTGAGGCCAAAAAAAAAGAGGCTAGCTCCTGATAATCCTCATTCATAAGAACAGTTTTTTCATATAAACGTACCCTGCTGGATCATGAAAGAGAGCCTACATGTTTAAGTGTTTAAAAAATTAGATGTATGGATTGCCAATCATTAGAAGTTAGGACACATATATATGGCCGAATTCTGAAGAAAAAAGTGATCCAGTGAACTTGTAGAAATTGGTCTTTACCTGAGTGTGGCTCCCTCTGTCTGTACCACATCTCCCTCTTTAAGATAAAAATATTGATGTCCTCCTTCTATTTTTTCTTCACAGTGAGGGATACGAGGAAGCTTAGAGATGCGATATTCAGAGTCTATTTAAAGAAAGCAAGGAAAAGGATGTTTTGAATTTGTCACTAGCAAAGCTAATTTCACAGAAAAGTTACTTCTTGAACAAGTACTATTAATTATTATACAATATGTATACACATCTAGAAACAAGAAATTCTGTACAGTAACTTCTTGTTTATAAAACCACCTTATTGCTGAGCCACAAACACTGAATAGGCAAAGGCATTGAATATGAATACTGTACTCCATGCTAGCAGCAATTCTGAAGATGAAAAATCTAAAGTGAAACTAATAAAGACATGTCAATAATTATTATATCTTACAAATGTTCCTTCTTGACTGACCAAGAGCCAAAAGGCACATTTCTACAACAACACTAAGATTTCTGCACTCACATCCTACATTATGATTCACAGAACCACCATTCAACATTTGCCTCACAAAGACACCAATGCTGTTTTCAGTAGTGCCCAGGCTTCTTTGCAGATACGCACCTGGCAACCTCACAAACTCCAGTAAAGTCTGTGACAAAGGTTGTGATGAATTCCAGCAATGCTAAGAACAACTGCATTATTCATATTGGTTATTCTGTTCCCAGATACTAAAGCAGAAACATCTCTGCTTATCAATACGAAATACGCATTTTTTGTTCAGAATTTACCTGCTGACTGCTCTGCCCTCTTCCCCCTCATGATCTGCAGCCTACATATTTGTCAGCAATTACTAATAGTCTGCTATAAAGAATCTCAAAGTTTCCTTTCAGAGATTAAATTTTTTACTGTTTTCACACAAGCAAAAATAATGGTCAATTTTTCATTACTGTCAGTGTAGAAAGGAATGAGTATCGAGTTTTTCTCACATCTCTTAATATCTTCTAAACTACTGATGCTAATTCAGGTCCTCATTATTCACACATAAGAAAAATTCACTATGAAGGTATGCACAGGTATTGAAGAGAAACTGTAGTACTACAACTACTATATTCAGCTTATTCTTTGCTCTCATTCTACACACTGTAACAGCATCAGGAAATTATATGCAGTTTAAACCAAGATTTCAGAAGAATAATGCAGATTATTTGCACGGAAGCAGTCAGTAAAAGTTTTTTTCCTTGCCTTGGATCTAACATTTTCAACAATACCCGAAATTTCCAGCCTACCGTTCGGGATGTTTTTGCATATATCAGATATTCCACCGGTATGATCCAAATGCCAGTGCGTCACTAGGATTTCTTGAATGGAGATGTTGAACTCTGACAGTGCCTGCTTTAAACAGCCAATATATTCAGCATTGGCTGGTTCCCCAGTGTCGATAAGGACTCTTCTACACACGGATAAAAAAAAGAGAGAGGGGAGGAAAAAAAGAAAGAACTGAGGAGCGTTCCGCTTCCTTCACCCAACGCCCGTCTCAGCTCAACGGTCGCCCGGGGGAGCCGCCTCCGAGTGCCCGTCCCGGAAACTTGATAATGTGCTTCTTTTTTTTCTTTTTCTTATTTTTTTTCTTTAACCCTAATTATGGGATCTCGGCATATCCTAGCGGCCGCCCCTCGAACCTCCCCCTGCCCCCAAGCAGGGTCGTTACCTGGGCCCAGTGCCCACCAGGTAGGTGTTGGTGCCCTGCAGGGTCATGGGCCCCGGGTTGCAGCCCAGCACCCGCACCACCCGCGACGAGAGACGCTCGATACGCGGCAGCAGCGACACCATCTCCGCGGCTCCAAAACGCAAACCCCGACCCGGCGGACGGACCGCTCCCCCGCCGGGGGCGGAAGAGGCTGCTACCTCTTGCTCCGCCTCAAGATGGCGGCCGCGGGCCCTTCCGCCCGGCCGTGAGGCCAAGGGGCTGTGAGACGGTTCTACTGCCGCCCTCAGTGGGGCGAGCCGGGTTTTCGCTTAAAATTCGGCCAGTAGGAGCGAAACCTGTGGTAATTCAACGTAATAAAGGCGATATTCTCCTCTGACGGGTCGCTGCTTGGTAGCGACGACTGCATCTTCTGTATGTTCTGAGAACATGCTCACGTACAGTCTATACAGAAGCTGTATATGTTCCTATATGGCATAGAAGCATAGAATTGTCGGGGTTGGAAGGGACCTTACAGATGATCTAGTTCCAAGCCCCCGCCATGGGCAGGGGCCTCCCCCCCTTGACCCCGGT
>NW_009703104.1:0-13939 GCF_000703405.1 Apaloderma vittatum | reverse complement strand
CTCCCCCCCCCTTTCTGGGCAACCTGTGCCAGTGTCTCACCACCCTCACGGGGAAGAACTTCTTCTAACGTCCAATCTGAACCAATCCATCTCCAGCTTTAATCCATTCCCTCTAGTCCTATCATTACCCAACATCCTAAAAAGCCCCTCACCAGCTTTCTTGTAGACATATAGGAGCTATCTAGGGTTCAGCATTTTAAAGAAAATTACAGAGCTATTGGAGAGTGTCTGGTGAAAATGACAAAGGGACTGGAGCTACAAGGAGAGGCTGAGAGAGCTGGGACTGTCCAGCCTGGGAAAGAGAAGGCTCAGATGGAGCTCATGTACATAAATACCTGAAGGGAAGGCACAAACAGCCAATCTCTTTTCAGTGGTGCCTAGTGTGGCAGGACAAGAGGCAATGGGCACAAACTGAAACACGAGAGGTTCCCTCTGAACAATTGGAAACGCTTTTTCAGGGTGAGGGTGACAGAGCATTGGCACAGGTTGCCCAGGGAGGTTGTGAAGCCTCCTTCCTCGGAGATACTAGAAGCCATCTGGACACGGTCCTAGGCAACCAGCTCTAGGTGGCCTTGCTTGAGCAGAGGAGTTAACCTCTAATTCATCTGACCTCCAGTGGCCTCTTCCAACATCAACCACCCACTGATTCTCTGAGATGTTGTCACTGTCATCCAAGTGGTAGTACTGTGTTTGCAAACAGCGTTGACTCTAGAGCTTGCAAGGTGCTGAAAACCACCTGTTTGCTTTTACAGCGTCTCCTCTGAAACCCCGATTAGTTGCCTTACAGCTGGCGTTGTTAGAGAAATTAGATCAGGCTTGCTCTCTCCTTAAAGTACTTGTAAATGAAGAATAAAGGTAATTTAACCTGAAGCTACAGTAGGTAATATTTTTGTGGACAATTTTACCAGTGTTAAAATTTCAAATAGTATCTGATTTTTTCATACCCGTATAAGACCCTATGTATTACCTGTACCAAATACATTCATAAGGTGATCATAGCAATACAAAGCACAAAAGGTGTTTGGTGGTAGCATATTTTTAAATGTTTTTTCATTATATGAATATAGACTTGCAACCCTTATATCTGATCTGGGGCCATCTCTAGGATTTTCATGGATAAATAGAAAAGTTTCCCACTGTCTTCTAAAGGGGCACAAATCCATGAACATAATCTTGAGAGGCAGTTCCAAAAGACTTGTTAGTACAAACAACTAAGAATATAGCATGGAACTGAAAAACAAAACTTCCTGGCTTCAGCAGAACATTGTAACATCATAAAACTTCAGTGTTTAAATATTTTGGTTTGTTTACATGTTAATGGGGTCAAATAATGCAAGACATGCTGAGAGATGAGCTACTGAAAGCTTCAAAATACCAACAAAGGTCGCCAAGACGAGGGAAAAAATAGTGCCTTTCAGCTGCCTAGTCAGATAGCAGCTCTGTATTCTCACTGCCTGTTGACCAAAAGCATGTTTGCCTCTAGGCTGTGTCCTCAGTGCTAATTTAGCTATAGTTGGTACACTTAAAGTGCTAGCTAACCCTTTGGCTACATGAACAGTATACGTCACCTTGCAGTCACCCACGCAGCCAAACAGTTTGCTTGGTGGTGCACAAGAGGCTCGCCGGCAGTATGTTGTGCAGGCCTGTGTTGTTCAGCAGTTAAAAAACCCCCTGCTTCTGGGCATGGGCTTCAATTGCAGCTGTTACTTGCCAGGAATCACAAAACCACAGACCACAACTGTGCCACAGTGCAGACATTGGTCATCCCTATGTTTTGGCATTCAAGCAAATTTCTTTGATTTGTCTGATAAATCAAAACTTAACTTATTTGAGATATAAATCCATGACCTTTTTTTTTTTTCATTATTATTTTCAGGCTCACCAAAGCATGAACTACAGACAACAGAAAGGATTTTTCATGTCAAAGGAAAGGAGACTTTTTGTGTGCAGGTACACTGCTAAAGTAAGCAAGACACTCCTATACACAATATTCCAGTCTCTTCCTGTATACTCTTTTCCTGTATACTCTTTTACAAGAAACTGTGGCTAAACCCAATCTTATCTAAGCATGAGGTACTCTATTATGCTGATTTTGTAGCACGTGTGTATATTTATTTGGTAGTAGATTTGACCCATTTCAGTCCTTAAGTAAAGTTTAGTTACTGTGTCATTAGAGGAAGGTACTACCTAAGCAAGGAGAGTTGTGTATTTCAGTGATTTCCTGTTTCTATGAAAATTCTGGAAGTTTAGAGAAGATTTCTGAAATTATTTACCTGAAGTTTTAACATGGTCATTGATAACTCAGAAATAGCAAGGTGCGAATTATTTTTAACATCACAAGTTGTTTTTCTTCTCTAAATTAAGAATTGTGTGAGGAACTGTAGGCTTGTTCCCCGTGGAATACTTATTACTACTGTTACTGTCTGTAGAAAAATAATACATTTTCTAATATTAGGTAGGAGCTGTGGATCTGTTTCGTCTGTAGGTGGCAGGAGTGGGTGCCTTTGGAGAGCAAAGTACAGGTTCTACTACCGTCTTAATTTCCTGCACAAAACCGTCGCTTTAAAAAGTCTATTGTTTCTCTTGTCATATAGGGGTTAAGAGGCACGTAGTGAAAGTCTTGCTGCTATATTTTCTAATGGGGTACAAGCAAATATGAGTGTATAGCCTCAAGTTCTTTTGGTTCACTGACTGTTTTATGTTGTTAAGAAAAAATTTTAAAACGAAAAATATTCTGAAGCAGGGAATGTTAGTCTACCAGTAAAAAAAACACAACAAAAACAAACAAGTGAGTTCCAATAAACCTAAAGTGAGATTGCTGGTGATATACAATGTGATGTTTGATGGAGGATAAATTGTCCACAGCAATGAGATACATGAAATGCTGTTTGACATTTCTGAAAATCTCACAAGGTCACTGTTTGCATTTTTAGCACTCAAGAAACCTTGAGTACTGGAACTTGGCTTTCTTCTGCATTTTAAGCATAAATGTTGAGGATAAATTCCTCTCCACTGTGGCTGTGTCATACCTAATAGATCTAAGCACAAGCATGTAATTCTGTGATAATTAGAATCAATTGAATATTATATAGAAAATATCTCGAGATAATTATCTTCATAGACATTGGTACAGGAAGGTCTTGTTGAGAGATTTTTATTGATAGATTTTTATGTTTTTTTAATACAATTCTAGTTGCTATTTATAAAATGTATTTTAAGTAATATATGCATGTATCAGTTTCATTCTGTTTTTATGCTTGTTACCTGGTACAGAGATAAGCAGAGAGACTTAAACCAGAAAGAAGTGAAGCAGATTTTGCAGATGGAATGAAGGCCACGAGATTCATATATTAAGAGGCAGCACTGTGTAGAAAATGTGGAAAACTGGATCATCTGGCTTGTAGGAGGTGATTAGGGGGGATTATGAAGTGACTGGGGCATCTCTCCCATGAGGAAAGGCTGAGAGAACTGAGATTCTCCAGCTTGAAGAAGAGAAGGCTCAGGAGGATCTCATCAATGTGTATAAACACCTGAAGAGAGGGGACCAGAGGCAATGGGCATGAACTGAAAGACAGGACGTTCTCTCTGAACATCAGGAAGCACTTTTTCAGTGTGAGGGTGATCAAGCACTAGCACAGGTTGCCCAGGGAGTTGTGAAGTCTCCCTTCTTGGAGATATTCAAAAGTCATCTGGACATGGTCCTGGGCAACCTGCTTGAGCAGGGGGGTTGGATCAGATGTCTGCCAGCAGTCCCTTCTAACCTCAACTGTTCTGTGATTTTGTGAGATTCTTCTAAAAATCTGTATGTTAATATTACTCAGAGCATAAATGTTCTGGACAGGTGACCAGGGGTTCTACTGTAGCAGTGTGCCAAGGATAGCCTTTATATTCGAGTAATTCATGAAGAAGCAGGGAAATCTATTGCACTGAGGCGAGTTCGTTGGCCCATATATTCTTTCAAGCCATGCATTTTCTTCTGTAAATTCCATTAACACTAATGGCAAAAACATTGTGTGTAAAGCTTTAGGGATACTTACACAATGAATTTTCAGAAATCCCAAGTTTTTTCAGATTGATGTTTCATCCTGTTATTTCTGTGCTAGTCCTAATGAGGACCTTAGCTTCCCATGTTTGGAAAAAGTGACTGTTCCAAAGATAAAATATCCATTGTCCTGTTAACACCAATCAAAGCAGAGATAAAAGGTCCTTCTTACTCCATTTAGAAGCAAATAACAAGATGTCTACTGAATACCATAGGAGTTTTGTCACAATTTAGAGATGTGCTTTCTTTGATGGCAAGTCTAAATAGAAAACAAATAAATAGTCCAACTAGTAATTTAGCTCATGAGCTGCTTGATTTACACTCCAAGAATCAGACACACAAACCTTGTCTCTCCCTCTGTGCTATAGAGTTTTTATCATTTAAAAATAATAGCAACAATGAGTTTGTGACATTAAAGATCGTGACCACCTGAGGAACCTGAACATACACAAGTCTATTGCACTTGATGAGATGCATCCCAAAGTCCTGAGGGAATTGGCTGAGGTAGTTACCAAGCCACTCTCCATGGTGTTTGAAAAGTCATGGCAGTCAGGGGAAGTCCCTGGTGACTGGAAGAAGGAAAACATTACACCTATTTTTAAAAAGAGTGGAAAGGAGCATCCCAGAAACTACTGACCTGTCAGCTTCCCATCTGTGCCTGAGAAGATCTTGGAATAGTTTTCAGAAATATTCAGAAAGATTATATCTTTGAAATACATAAATGTGTATATAGATAAATAAATTAATATATATAAACACAGATAAACACACGTAAGCACACATAAATGTTTCCATAAGTATTTGTTGGCTTTTTCTGAATGGGTCTAAAAAAATGAAGTCTAACTTTGAACATAGAATTATAGAATCACAGAATCATAGACTGCACTGGGCTGGAAGGGACCTTTAAAAGCCATCTAGTCCAACCCCCTGCAGTGAGCAGGGACATCTTTAACTAGATCAGGTTGCTCAGAGCCCCATCAAGCCCAACCTTGAATGCCTCTGGGGATGGAGAGTCCACCATGTCTCTGGGCAACCTGTTCCAGTGCCTCACCACCCTCACTGTAAAGAACATTTTTCTAACATCTAATCTAAATCTACCCTGCTCTAGATTAAAACCATTGCCCTTTGTCCTGTTGCTACATACCCTTGTGAGCTGACCCTCCTCATCTCTCCTGTAGCCCCTTCAGGTAGTGGAAGGCTGCTGTAAGGTCTCCCTGGAGCCTTCTCTTCTCCAGACTGAACAACACCAACTCTCTCAGCCTGTCCTCATAGCAGAGGTGCCCTTTGATCATTTTTGTGGCCTCCTCTGGACCCATTCCAACAAGTCCACATTCTTCTTGTGTTGAAGGCTCCACAGCTGGATGCAGCACTCCAGGTGAGATCTCACCAGAGCAGAGCAGAGGGGCAGAATCACCTCCGTTGACCTGCTGGCCACGCTTCTTTTGATGCAGCCCAGGATGGGTTTGGCCTTCTGGGCTGTGAACACGCATTGTTGACTCATGTCCAGCTTTTTGTCCACCAACACCCCCAACTCCCTCTCTGTGGGGCTGCTGTCCAGTACATTATGCCCATTTCTCCTTTTCTCACATTTGTGAGCTGTGTCTCGCAGAGGTACAGGCAGACAGAACCCACACGTGCCTGTGTAATGAATGGTTCTTATGGCATTGGATTTGTAAGTGTGGGAATGACTCTCAGCATCATGAGGCAACCTGGGAAGCCCTTTGAACAGGGAGTGAACAGCATCCAGGTGAGCAGGGAACGCTCATCTCCCTCGATTCTTCTTGCTCAGGTTTGAACTGATATCAGAAGTCAGGGCCAGGAAACCAAAGAGAGGGGCAGATTTTTCATGTGTGTATTCTGTTTGACTTGAAAACCAAAATTTCTCTTTTTTTTCCTGTCTGCAACTATATTTCAGATCTTGTAAACAAGTGTCTGACTTTCCATTCAGATATAAAATGTTTGTTGTGTATTTTTGCCCTCTAGTCACAGTTGAAAGAAAGGTTACCCAGTCTCTCCCAGTGACCTTCGTCAGGGGACAGGGAATTTATCAGACTGTCAGGGAGAGGTACCACCACAGCACATCGTATCCCAAAAGCTCTGGAGCCTCCTGATGTGCAGCACTGAGACGAAAGAACCACCTTGGAGATGGGTGGCAGAGAGACATAGCTGGGGTCAGACCCTAGGCAAGGCAGCTAAGAAGTAATTAAGAAATAATTATGTCTACACAGATACAGGAACATATAGAGGGAAAGTGATACTTTGATAAGAATGACAGTTCTTGACAGTTAGCAAATTATTAACTGTGTCACATGGTTACCATATGATTTTAGTTTCAGTTTGTATTATATCAGTAAGCCATTTAACTTCCCTTGGATTGCAAGTATTGTAAAGGTGAAGATGGGAAACCTGCAAATTTGCTAATCTACAGTTTTTTAAAGTGAAAAATCTCTATCTATGGTCAGTATTAAGGTAAGTCTGCATTTTGTTTTAGCATTTTAAATGTACGTTGAGAAGTGAAGGCCTTGCTAAGCACATTTCATTGTTTCTGCTTTAACATAAAATGATTCTGTAAAAGTATGTTAATTTTTAGAGCAGGCTTATATTTACGTTAGCTGACAGACGCTTTACTTTTCTTGTTCCTGTCATGTTAGATCCTGTATGTTTAGTAAGATGGGGAACAATATAATTCTGAGTGACACAAGACACTCTCTGCGGTGCTTAATTGTACCCCACCTGGTACATGAGACGATGGTGCCCTTTGGAGTGCTCTCATGCATAACTTATAGGGGATATTAAGGGCTGAGATCTTCAACAGAGATTTCTTGTGCACCTGTGAGCAAGCGTTTGTGCTTGGGCTTGGAATTAAGACATTGGACATTGTGAGTCTCTGATAGTTTTTTTTTTTGGGTTACCACAAACAAAATGTAAACCCTGTCTCTTAGCTGCCATTCCAAGGCTCTTTCAAGACTAGATTCTTTATTCAAGATAATTATGAGACTGTGAGCAAGCTGACATGCTTGATCATGTGTGGCTTCTCATTTATCTCGGCATACCTGGTGGATTTTATATACTATGACAAGACAGGTTTGCAGACTGCCGGCATGGCAGCAATTTGGAAAGGATGTGTGTTGGAAGTAGAAATCACCTGGCTCACAGCTACTCTTCATGCTGTTGTTTCACAGGAGTCTGGACACAGCCTCTAAAATTTCTTTTTTTATTAGGGATAATGTGATAATGATGAAATTCCTCTTTGGAAGTGCTCAGATACAAAAGGATAGGGAGGATAGGGGGAGGAATCCAGTTACTCTGTTTGTTCATTTTGAGTACAAAAATCAGAGGCCACTCCTTGTCACTCACATGTCTAGAACAGTATTACTCATTGAATGTGAACCTTGGTAAGCTGCCTACTTGAGCCATAAATTGCCTATCTGAAGAACTTCCTGTCTGCGTCCTATTATTGATTTAACTTTTACTGTTGTGTTTCCTGCAACAACCAAGTAGTGAATCTGTTCAGGTTGTTTGTTTGTTTTTGTTCTTTGTTTTCCTTTATTTTTTAATCTGTTCTAAAAACTGTGTGCAATGTTCTTATCACAAAAAAAAGGGTACATCAAATTGCAGAATGACATAATGTTCTTATCTAGAGTAAATACATTTTCCTTTGGAATTTTTTTGAATGAATCCTAGTAATAAACTCTTAAATTGGTTCATACACAAGTTTTCAGATACAAAATATTTGTAACCATAAAATTCACTTTGTGCTGTACTTTGTACCAAAGTCCACTTTCCCAAATCTGACTGTGAATTGGATATAAATTGAGAGATTAGGCGTATTTTATTGGAGAGGATAGGAAGGAACAGTGAAAGGATTCCAGCTCTCCCTGTTGTAAGATCGCCTAATCTTTGTGATCTCTTCTGGGCCGGGACATGAAACTTAAGTAGGAGATAGAACAAGAGGCTATAAGTAGCTAAGACCTAAATAAATTAAAAAACACCCAACATTTTTTTAGACTGTTGTGTTCCCGCTTGTCTTCATTAGGAAGTTAAGATCTTAAGTTCTCTTTATTTGATTCCTACCTAGGTCATAGTGTAGATTAGCCCAGTCAACACAAGTGAAGAGTAGTCATTACCTTTCAAAAGCTTTGTTCGTGGGATGTTAACTAATTGTCTAATTTCATTCCTCTGTGTCATCATGCCTAAATTCACAAAAATCCAAAGGAGACCTGCCTCCGCATGTCCTTCCTCTGCCCTGAGTTCCCCTGTGAAGCTGTCCTCCGTGTCCCGTCTACTGGCGGTGGCAGCAGCCCAAACCCAGTGTTTCGGCACGTGCTGCATCCCATCCTTCATCGTTGCTGACAACAGCTTTCTCCTAAGATAAGGGACTTTGTCATTTTGATGTTCATAGATTTGCAGAGATGGGAAAGAACAAGACAAGGAATGTACTGCCTTACAGCTTTTCTCTTCCACCTGGCAAGTACCACGGATCTGCAGAGGGAAGATCTGTAAGGACTACTTAAAGAGGTCACAAGAGTCATTGCAAAGTTAGCAATGTAAATGTAGTTTGGACTGCGAGTTAATTCTCCCTGTGGTTGACAACGTGGTTAGATCATCTGTGTGTAGCTACAACTTGCACAACTTGGGAGATATTTTCCAAAGAAGCATAGACTGCTGCAGGTCAGGCTCCTGACAAGTTTCTTTAACAGGAGAGCTGCAATCCTACTCAGCACTTTCTTGCTGCATATGGGAAAACAAGCAGAAATGATAAAACCACTAGATGTATGCACACAAATGCAGTAACACAGCTAGAAGTGACATAATGGTGTGTGCTCTGATACAGTGGTGAGTACTCCAGTCAGGAGTTTTCTCAGTGTTTTGTGCTATGCACAGTAAGGGAAAATAGCTCAGAAGTTAAGAAAGTTCTGGGAAGGAATCAATCTTTTTTTTTCTCCACAAATGGGTTTTCAAAACTAGCAGAGGTAAGCTTGTTTCTTAGTATTTTCCAAGTATTAGGAGGTTTGGAGGTGCAGCTTGTGTTCGGCTGATTGTTCACAGATATCTCAGTACATTCTGCATTTTATGCTTACTTGTTTAAATGGTTGTGTAAATTGTTGTGTGATACTTCAGAAGACTTTTATTTTTTTACTGTTGGTCTTCCTTTTTTCTTCTTCTTTTTAGGAACCAGTCATGAAGAATGAGCCCCATCAATTAGAAAGACAATTTACTTTTATCTTTTCCAGAATAGACATGTATCAATATAGTTAATACTTAAATCAAGAATCCAGAAAATTGTGAGATCCTTTGCCTTAATAGAAATGCATAGCCCAACTTTCTTTTGTATAAAGCATTATCAGTTGGTATCATCAAGAAAAACATTCCATTAGATGGGAGCATTTAGATTAGGTCTAACTTTCCTTTACATGAAGTGAGGGAGAAAGACAACAGCGACAGTCTAATGCATGATGAAATTTACTAAGCAGAATTTTATTTTTTTGGTTGGTGGAATTATAATTTATGTAGCTGATATTGGAGTGGACTTCTGGGTAGCTTGTAAATATTTCTCTCAAGGACAGTATTGTTGGGGCACACTGATACTGTGTTTTAGAGGTGTTTCATCATTAATAACTCAGGTATTCAGTTATGAGTGGTTTAAAAATGACTGGGAAGGTACTGACACTGAGAACCTGAAGTGGATTTTTCTAGTTCATCTCTTTCAGTGTGGAATTTTTATAAGGTAAGCACATTTCAATATTCAGTTTTAAAATGAGAATTCATATTGCTTTAAGACAGTTTGTTAAGAAATGCTTAATATGGATTCAGGGACAAAACCACTTCTAGCATTAGCAATTATTGCTCTGTGTAAGAAAAGAAAGTGGATTTTTGTCTATTTAGTCCAGGAGTAAATTATGACAGCTTTTAATGGAAATGTAGATCTTCTTTCATTTTATCTGTCCGATCTCCTGCTTTTGATCCGGATCCTGAGTTCCCGAATCCAGCTCCTGTATCCAGCTCCTGCCACTGCTGAGCATGGGGCTTCCCCAGTGCCACCTGTCTGAAAAGTGAGGGTGAACGGTTAAGCCAGTAACTGTGATGTATAATGCAGAATCCACTCTTCCAATGTCTGGCTGAAAACCTCCCTTCTTCCCCTTTCTCTTCCATGACCTAATTCTCTGTAATCTGTTGTAGTGGTAGGGCCTGAATCATAGGCCCTGCACTGAAGGTGACCTATAGATGAACCTCACAACCCTATACTATATAGTATTAATCACATATGTAATGTATTGATAATCTATTTTAGCATATATTCCAGTGTCAATCTCTAAAAGCTTTGTTCTAAGACCAAATGTGCGGTGGGAGCCAGCAGGATGATCTTTGTTTAGCTAAAGGCGAGGTGCAAGGCTGAGAAACTAGCTGCCTCTTGCTTAGTTAGAAGCATATTATGAGACTGCGAGACCAGAGACCAGGCTCGGGTGAGAAATGTGTGATTAAGGACCAAAATAGAGAGGGACACTCTCTTGTATTCTTCCTTCAGCCCCGGCCAAGCTATGGGAGGAATTCAATGGAGCAAACACCAGATGTTCCCCTATTTGATGTTATGTAATGTTGTTTATTTAATAGTATAAAAGCTAGACCCTCTTGCAGGGACTTTGGAGACCTCACCTAGGAGTGGACACACTGTGTAGGACTTCCCAATTGCTGGGACGGTTCTCCAGAATCCTCGCTGCAACAGGGGCTCACCAGCAACTGCGGATCTGGATGATGATATTAGGGTGATTGGTGACGGATCTTTCTTAATAACTATCACAAAGCCTGCATGATAATGATTAGGCTCATTATCCTGCTTGTTCTTTTTGCTGCTTAAAACTAGAATATAATAAGCTTGGATTGCTTTATTCATGTAAAACTTTGAAATAGACAGTAAAATAAGCCAACCCTTCTGCTGATGCATGTGTTCTTTTCTGCGGGACTACCCCTCCCCGGGCCAATTAGCAAAACGTCTGTTCCGGAGTGGAATTCTGGTTTCACATTTGGCTTGGTTTTACAATCCCAGGTTGCCCTAAAATTTCCTACTGGTTAGTGCGTATCACTAAGACATCACCTTTCACAGACTTTCAGAATTCAGATCCTAGCTCTGATCATCTACAACTCTAGGGTCTCTAATCTTGACTCAGTGCTTGTATCTATTAAAAATGCTGCTTTTATGGGCAAATCTTCATGCATTACTTTAAAGTAATCCATGAAACTCTTGGATTTACCTGAACTCATACCCTTTCAAATGAATACCTCTTACAATGATTTTCTGTAATTTTTGAAGCTTCCTTCTCAGAATTAGCTCCATCTTCTCTGAGTGGCTTGTTATCTAGTAAACATAATTTTGCCCTTTGCACTGAGAGTGTTGTCAACTTGGTCACCTGTTCTCTATTGCACAAATGATATTCCTCTACTATGCTGCCACTTTCACTTGGAAGAAGTTTCTGAGTTGATATACATAAATTGCAAAGTTCTTTCAGCCACTCCTCAAAATTCAGCAGTGTAATATTGCATACTGTAAAGTATAAACTGATAACAGCAAGCTGACATCTGTGCTTGTACCTTTGTGATCAGTTATTATATACTTCCTATTACATGTGTTTTCTTAGGTGTATCCACATACAACTCCCTTCTGTTGCCCTTCTTAGTCATCTCATTTATCCAGTTAGTTTAGATGATGAGTCTCTCAGGCTTATCTCTATATTCAATGGATAAAAATAGATTTTGTCAGGAGTCAGGTCACACTCGTTAAGGTGAGCGTCTTCAGAAGGTCATTTGAGGCAGGAACCTATATTCTCCATTCACCACAGAGGAAAACAGGGGCCTAGCCAGTAAACATGACTTGGCCAGTGAACTTGGGATGCCCAAAATTATAAGCTGTCAACACATCATACCAAATTATCTTCCTTCATTTCTTCCTTTCTTTCTTCCCTTCCTCCTTCTCTCATATGTCTTTACACCTCTTGCTTGATCTTTGAAACACGCAACTTTGTTATATATGTACAGTGCACAGCACAATGGGAATCAGTCTGATTATGATATCACACTACCAATGCTAAGTCATAAATATAGAAATAGTATGTGTGTACACACTTATGTACACATATATATTAAAAATAGAGAAAAATGAAAATTATTTAATATCTAATAAGGCTTTAGTTTATTTTAATGGAAAGAATGTGGACTTGTAATTATATTTCATATGAAATGTTATTCTCTGCAAGGAGCAAAATAAAGTTGGTGAAATGTATATTAGCTATGCTGACTAAAATTATTTTCAGCCTGGCCCATTTAAATGGGTCACGCAGATGTTGGTAGAATTGGGAACAGACGGCAGCATAACAGTCAACATTAAGGCAATAACAAAGTTAGTCAATGTGGAAAAAGAGGACAGTTCCCTGGAGCACCATATGAGTTCTGGAGTCCGCTGAGATGTAGCAGTTTGCAAAATCAGTCAAGGACACCTGAGAAACACTAAATGTCGACAATTAATAACCTTCACTGTCAGAATAGAAGGCTGTACAGGCATCAGCCATTGTAATGTTGGCAGCTGCTATTATGTCTCTTAATGCTTAAAGGTAGGCTCTAGATGCAAAGATGAATTCTAAATCTGTGAGACATTAGAGCAAATGCAAGTGCTTTACCGAACAAAGGGTAATTTCTTTACAGGTTTTTAAATGGTGTTGAGAAAAATTCAGTCAAGATAAATGAAGTTCAGTTTGTACTGGTACAGATTCAGTACCTGTTAAGTCACATCCAAGCCAAGAATGGATCAAATATGAGGAGTGAAGCTGATAACTTGCTGCTAGCAATTTATGGACAAAATAAATAGAAAGGTATGTAAGATATCAAATCTGAGGTACAGAGAGTCAGTTAAAAGTGGAAAGTTCATAATGCTACTTTAAGTGAGTTAGAGGTTACATAATAATATGTGCTTGATCACATTTTCTTAATATGAATTTGCTGTCCTAAGTATTGGCTTAGTAGCACCAGTTTCATGGACTTCATTCAAGCCTTTTGATATTTTGAAGATTAAATTTAACATGCAGCAGAGAATAATTTTCTTTTGATTAAAGATTTATATGATGCTGCAAACTGTGACTGTGTGACTGGAATTTGGGAGGGACAATCATTGCTGCCAGGTCTCTCTCACACCCTCCCTGCATGAATTTCTAAATGGTACCCAAGTCTTTATCAGTGTATTTTGATGAGTTGGGACATGAAGTGTAATACTGAGATTGTGGTTGAAAGTCCTCAGTGGAAATCTGAGGAGAAGCAGTTGGCATAGGAGCACTGGCAAGGCAGCTTGCCTGTGACATGTGAATTCTGTGAAGCAACAAAAACAAGTAACTGTCATCTCTGTGAATTCCCAGTCATGTCTGGGGAGCCAGAGCCTTCATAATTTTACAGGAGACCAGGAGAAAACTTCAACTCTTATGAAAAAATTATGAAAATGTAGGAGCATCTCAAGAACAGAGCTACAGCAGAGCTGTGTTTCAATGACTGCATATAAAAAGAAGTCCTATCATGTGCATTCTTCATAAAGCAACAATACAAAGACAGAAACCTGTTTTTCCTATCAAAGTGAATATGATATTTAGAAACATTGATAATTCTTTACTGTTCACCTATGACAATCCAGTTGTAAAGAAATTGTGATTTTATACTCTGTTGGCTTCCAAGTAGCTTATACACCTTGGATTAATGAAAAAATAATCTTTTAAAATAAATTTAGTGGGAGCAAAAGTAAACTGCAACCCTTCACTTGTCTATATCCCTGACATACTACCCATACCCATTTCACCTTCAGTTTAAGATGTATATCTACTTAAAATAGATAACCCATCTGTCGTGGTTTGACCCTGGCCGGCA
>NW_009703103.1:0-10279 GCF_000703405.1 Apaloderma vittatum | reverse complement strand
TCTATGAGTCTATGAGTCTATGATCTGAAGTCATCTTATTGTCAGTTCTACTGTATTATCTTTTAAGGACTTTATATCCCTATAGTATAATTCAAGCTTCTACACGAGTTCTTCTTTCTGAGTGCTCTTTCAGTCCTTTTGTTTACTTAAGAATGCAACTCCCCAATATTAGATACCTCTGTACTTTATAAGTCACTCACAGACAATGGTAAAAATGCAATATTAATAAGAAAAAGAGAAGGAGTGAAAAAAGGAGGTAGAGAGAGAGGGAGAGATGAAGAAAGCCAGGAAGAAGGAGGAAGAAGGGAGGAAGGAAGGAGGAAAGGAGGAAAGGTGGAAGGATATTTTTGTCATCTATACTTTCTGTTGTGGGTCTGTGATGCATATATACCTAAATCCACCACTGCATGTGTCCATAATAAAAAATGAGTTAGTTGTTCTCAGTAGAACAAGCGCAACAGTTTGCATTTGGTATGTAGAAATTATCAGTTTGAATTAAAAAAAAAAAGTAGAAGTCTTCTAACTAGGATGAGACACTTTTTTTTGTTACTATATTGCTGAAGAGGGAAATGTGTGTCCTAAAATTAAGATTAGTAAAAGTTTTATATTTGCAACCGAAATTCAGTTTTGATGGATTATGACCTTGATGGAAGACAAACCAATATCAGAGAAGTGTATTTGTCCAAAATGGTAACTTGTTCTTATAATTTCACACATTGAATAGTTCTTTCGTGAACATCTTGCATGTGGAGTGGTTTTTGCCACACTTGTCTATAGATGCACTCTTCCACACATTGATTAATATGGACTTCTGCCAAAATCAAGGTGTTTCCAAATCTGAAGCTGTAGTTAAAACCTATTTCCAATTTTTGTATATTTTTATTAGTAAAATCATATTATTTTTGTGAACTCCACAATACAGTCAGAAAAAATGGTGTTGGAAGTAAGCATGTTACTCCTTACTGGCATTGCCTACACATTCGATGATGTCCCAGGGACTAGAGTGACATGTTTTCAATTTAAATGTCAGATTACGTGGTCACATTCTCACAAATGGCACTCAATTCCTTCTGTATACAGCTTCTGTTTTGGGGTCTGAGAGGTTGAAAATCAGTCCATGATATATTTGACATCTCTATGGAAAATAATGGGCTGCAAAGAGATGTCACTTCAGCTAAAACTCCTTTACATAAAGGGTTCAATGAGGATGAAGAATTTTGTTTAATGTTTGTGCATGACTGTCCAAATGTGTCTGCTATCAACAATGTAGTGATTCATAATGCTGATCACTCAAATGAAACCAAACCTCACTTAACACTGAGATAAGGCATAAACTGCAAAAATAGGTTAAAGTTCGCCTTTCAATAGCAGCTGCGGCTCAGAAAAGAAAAGGGAACATCCTGTTGCTCGGATGTTATTTAGTTCAGATGTTATTTAGTAACAGAAGGAAAGCTTCCAGTAGTTAATTTTTTTTTAAGTTCTTTGAAAACATGCTTGATCAAGTTAAATAAAGCATCTAAATATTTATTTAGTTGGTAAGAATGGAGATTTCTGAATTATATTTTTCAGCGTAAAACTCCAACCTATCAACATGCCAGTTATGATGTAGTTTAAAGAAAAGAGACAGGTTTCTCAGAGAAATGTAACATTTATCTGCGGGAATGAATTGGTTGACCATTGATTGGTCAATGAACTGGTTGGCCACGGATTATGTTACTCTATCTGATTCATGGATTAGACTTAACTCCGAAACTGCCTCTGTTCTCAGCAGATGCTTCTCTGCTGACTGCTCTGTCATTTTCCTTTCTATTCCTTCTTCCTCATTAGCATTCTGCTAAGGCTGGCTTTGCTGTTAGACTGCTGAAGTCTTCTCTTCATTTTCCTGTTACTAAGCCCTTGTAATCCAATATCTTATCCAGAATTCCTCTGTGAGAACAACATAGTAGATTATCACCACACACCACTTCAGCTTTTTTAATGGCCCTTATATTGCATCCCTGGAGGTTTTAAAAAAAAGTGTAGACATGAAACTTCAGGAAATAGTTTAGTAGTCATGGTAGTGTTGTGTTCACGGTTGGACTTGATGATCTTAGAGGTCTTTTCCAGCCTTTATGATTCTATGATTCTATGATTAAACCATGCATAACCTCAGAGTGTTTTACTGTGTGGCTTCCTGAAATGATCCTCTGCCCAGTTCCTAAGTTCATGATGAAATGTTCGTGTATTGCTTCCTAGTCTTCAAGCCTACAATGTTCAGATAGGAAGTTTAGATAAGATGTATTCCACTGTAGTGGTATTTGGTGGGCAAAGAATGTGCACATAGTTACGAGCAATTCATAACTGTCAATGTGTAGAGGTGCACAAAAAAGCAAATCAGTACCATAACAAAGGAAGAGAATGAAGAACAGTGTCAAAATATTATACTAGTATTATACTAACATAAATTATGATAAGTTCTCAACAGCAACAACAATAATAATAGAAGCAAAAGGAGCTACTGTTCAACTCCTGTGGTTCCATTTCGAAGGGCATATAGTGAAAAATGAGAAGCATCAGAGATAGGTAGGTCAGAACCATGGAAAATATTCCTATCTGAGAGACTGAAAAGACTGTAATTGTTTGCTTTGCAGAGGAGATAAGAAGAGATAAGATAAAGGCACACAAACCAACTACAAATATAGAGAAAGATGAAAAGCACTGAGAGTCTCCTTTTCTTACAAAACTGGAAGACATTTGGAAGGTGCGTGTGTGAGGAATCAGTTCCTGAAACATAACCATCCAATTTTATTTTTACCTTTTGGTAAAAATCTATATGGTGGTTAGAGATAAGACATAGGTCTTGCAAGATTTTTGCACACTTCTTGTTAGGAACTGAAGGTCAGAGAAGATAATCCACTGATTTAAAAATGATACTAGATGCCCAAGTCTATTTAATCTTGTTTTCAGTGAATCTGTAAGTTGGCAATAAATCTGTATGTAAAATCAAAACAAGCTAAATAAAAACAAATATTAAACATGATGCATAGGTGCCTTTTGAGACCTCTGTTTTAAGACTATTCATTTATGTATCCCTTGGTTTAGCTTATCTCCTTGATGTCATATTCTAGCTGGACTGGGACCTTATCACAGTAATGTTTTACAAAAAAGAATATATCCTTCCCTGACTGAAGAGACTGAAACTGTCAGATATAACAATACAAGTGTTGCCTGATCTAGTTGACAGGTGGCGTTCCTGGGGGCAGGGAGGATGGATTAAAATGATCTCTAAGGTCCCTTCCAGCTTAGGCCATGATTCCATGATTCTATAATTCTAAGAATACAGAAAGGATATAATTTACGTATTTGCCCAAACTTGGGCATCTTAAGTCATTTCATATACTAGAGTATCTTGCCTGGTTTTCAGCTGTCTCTTCAAAAGCGTAAGAATCTCTTGCAGATATTGTATCATAATTGCCGTTACTTCAGTAACAGAAGGATACTCAAGTAGCATCAGATCATCATAATCAGACATCTGATTAAACACGTAAATCTCAACTGACTGCAGTGGAAACTTAGATATTTAGATTAGCTGCAGACACCTACATCACAGATAATTCTGAAATTATACAAATTTTTATGCTTAAGCACATGAGTTAAGAATTTTCCTTCAGAGGAAGGTAATCTTATAATCTCTTCTGAAAGCTTCTAGCATTTCTCTGTGAATCACCTGACATTACCGGGGAAAGACATTGAAGCCACCGTAAGTCTACTTCATATGATGTTGAAATCTAGTTTTTTAGTCTGAGAATCATGAGGTATGATTCTAGTGGGGGCTGGAAAATAAATTTCAAACATTCAGTTATGTTCTCACATAAAATTTGCTCTTAACAGACTTGCATTGACAGACATGTCTTTTCCTATATCGTAACTGAAGTAATTCCCAGTGCACCCAAGTAAGAGTGTAAATGCAGACTAAGGAAGATGTAGAGTGCAGAATCAGGTTCCTTGATGATGGATGGTGCAGTTCGATATGGGTAAATCTGAGCTGTAAAACTTCTCCAGTTGTTTGAAATGACAGTTGTGCTTAGAAATACAGATGTTAACATTTTTTTTTATTCAGTTTCATAGGACCAATATCAACAATAATGTTGAATTTCAGTTATCTGAGATTTATGTTGGGAAAGTGTGAAATTTTCCTATGACTTTACACTTTGGTAAAAAAAATATTCTGAAATGAAATTACACATGGGCTTAGCACGTCAGTTCTTAGCTGAGTCTGTGCTGGAAGCTTTCTGCCTTTAACCACTGCTGATGGACATCTAACTCAGCCACAGCACAGAACTGGGATTAGATTGAAACACCAAATGGTCAGCAGTCAAATAGACCACAATTGGGCTACTTTGGATGGGAATTTTCCCCTATTTCTCTAAAGTTAGGGTCCAGAGAGAGAGAAGAAGGTGATGGTTAGGAAAGAGTAAGTCCAGAAAGCCAAAATATGTATTATCTTTGGATGGTGACCTGAAAGAAGCTATTTTTAAAAATAGTATATAAGGGGAAAAAAGTCTGAGGACTGGAAAGATGGTATTCAAACAGGGGTGGAACAGAGAGTTATGGAAGTCAACAAGCCACTCAGATGTTCACACCCCTAAAGATGCCCAGAAATTCTCTTTCATGAAGAGAAACTAAGACACTCCTTACTATGGAAAGAACAATTTGACAGATTTGCTGTAGTGGAGAATAAGAAACAGACACAAACAGAAAATGTCTGACAAAGAAAACCAGAAATGAAACTAGCTCCAGGGGCAAAAGATAATGAGCACAATTGCATTTGCCTGTACTAAAAAATAAAATGGGCTAAAGATCACTTTGTGTGTGCTAAGCGTTGTGGTACAGTCCATGTCGATCAAGTTAAATTCTCTTGTGTCACCAAGCAAGGTGCTTACATATGGTATGTTTATTAGGAATTGTTCCTGACTGAAGTGGTGTCTGGGCTTTATTTGGGAAAGTAGTTGTTGGGTTGGGCTAAAAACATGCTGTTGACTGTGCTGTTTAGCTGTGAGAAAAAGTAACGCTCAATTGCCATAGCTCTGTTTACTAGTGTAGCCTGAGAGAGTAGAGTCCAAGGAAACACGAAGATAATATACAAAGATATTAATCAATGGCATAGATAGTGGGATCAAGTGCACCCTCATCAAGTTTGCATATGACACCAAGCTGAGTGGTGTGGTCAATTTGCCAGAGGGACAGGATACCATCCATAGGGACCTGGACAAAATGGAGAAGGGGGCCTGTGTGAACCTCATGAAGTTCAACAAGGCCAAGTGCAAGGTCCTGCAGCTGGGTCAGGGCAATTCTTGTTATCAATAGAGGATGGAAGATGTTTTTCTACAGAACAGGACTTGGAGGAGTTGGTAAATGAAAAGCTGAACATGAGCGAACAATGTGTGCTCGCAGCCCAGAAGGCCAATCACATCCTGGGCTGCACCAAAAAAAGTGTGGCCACCTGGTCAAGAGAGGAGACTCTGCCCTTCTGCCCTGCTCTGGTGAGACCTCACCTGGAGTAATGTGTTCAGCTCTGGAGCCCTCAACACAAGGACATGGATGTGTTGGAGCAGGTTCAGAGGAGGGCCACAAACATGATCAGTGGGCTGTAGCACCTCTCCTACAAAGACAGGCTGAGGGATTTGGGATTGTTCAGCCTGGAGAAGACTGAGGGGAGACCTTATTGCAGCCTTTCAACAATTAAAGGGAACCTATAAGAAAGATAGAAGCAATCTTTTTAGCAGGATCTGTTGTAACAGGACAAGGGGCAATGATTTTAAACTGAAAGAGAGTAGATTTAGCCTGGATATAATGAAATAAGTTTTTTTAAAATGAAGGTAGTGAAACACTGGAACAGTATCCTTGGAAACATTCAAGGTTGGGTTGGATGGATCTTTGTGCAACCTAATCTGGTTAAAGATGTCCCTGCTCACTGCAGTGTGATTGGACTAGATGACCTTTAAAGGTCCCTTCCATCCCAAAGCATTCCATGGTTCAATGGATAAATAGAATACCAGGACCTGAGGACTGAAGACAAGCAGGGAGGAAAACCACTGGTAGTCCTCTCAACACCGGGAGATGTCAAGTCTAAAAACCTGCAAAGATCTTGCCAAGAAATATTTAATAAGCTAGGAAATTATTATATTTTGTCATCAAAGTGTATCCAGTGAACAAACATATGCAGTCTTTTCCAAAAGTAATTATATGAGATATAAATCTGAGGAAGCCTGAAAAATTCTTTACTCATTTTAGGTACATAGGAAAGCAACAGTTCTGCTGGTTTCACACTGTGTCAGTTTAGGGAAAGCATTCAGGAAAGTAGTATGATTTCTAGTGATTCTTCTAGTAGAATTTCAGAGATTTTTTTCTTCCCAAGGAGGAGGATACAGATTTGACAAGGGAAGGAAAATAGTAGATTATTGACTAGTATTTCTAGGAAATGCTCAGTCACTGACAAGCATTTATGAAAAGAGAACTGCTCTCAGGGGAAAATATCAAACGAAGTGCATGATCCTAAGTATGTGGAAGAAGAATGCAACTTTTTGACTGCAGTACCACTTCGGAATTTCCATATTAAACGCGGAAAAAACTTTGAAAGGAAAAACTCCAAGCCTAACTGAATAAATACGTTAGAAAATACTATTAAAATAATCAGAACATTAACAATGAATAAGAAAAAGGAGCAGATCAGCAAAAATATAGATCTTGGAAGGGTTAAGGGAGAGCTGCCAAAACTCTGGAGGGAAAGTATGAGTGCTGTATAAAGAAAGCAAAGTGAAGGAAGCATAGGAAGAAAGAAGGTGGTAGAAAGATGCTTTTAAGCTTGGTCTGAAAGTTATATTGACATCAACCTCAGTTCTGACTAATCTCACTGTTGGCATTCGTGCAGGAACAGAATTTCTATGGTACTTCCTACTGATGTCGAAAAGTACTTAGTAATGACAATGCAATCAGAAATAGTGAGCTACTCAGCAAAACAGTGAACCTGAATATTTGACTGACTCCTACTATATCTTCCTGTGGATCTAGCCTATAGTCAACACAGAAGAGATCAGAAGGTCACCCAGGAAGCAACTAAAGGACCTAAGGAACTAGAACATTAGGAATAGTATGAATTTCAGTAGTACAAGGAGAAAGGTCATTCATATGAGAACAGATAGAAGGAACTTCAGATTTAATCTAGAAACTTGTATATTGGGAAAAAAAACAGAGGAAGGGAAGTATTTATATACATTGTTTATGGGCAGGAAAACTGAATAGTGAGCTATGACACAAGTGAACAGAGGCTGCCATCTTACACTCCATAATTGAAAGTTTTTGTACTAGTGATAGTATTACCTATTACACACTAGAATATAACGGTATTACTGATTATTTTCTCCACTACTGCTGGGAGCTCATGTAGAACATTCTAAGCACTTCTTGTTACTCATATTCAGCAAACATGAATTCACACTAGATGGGAATTGCAGGACTGTTTGAATCAATATGGAAGAAAAACATGTTTCTTCAAGAGGGAACAAAGCAGCCTGACAGTTCTATCCTAGAACAATGTGAAAGGACTAGGACTGATCCCTGTAAATCCACAGGAAGAGAGATGAATCACAGAAACTTAAGTATGATGTTGTTACAGGCCCAAAATAAAGCAGCCAAAGATACATTAAGGCTGAAGAATTGAAATTACACATCAGTCTATGAGGGTTTGCAGAGGACTTGTGGTATTTAAGGGGCCAAAACTGAACACTTCTATAGCCTAGTTTAATACATTTAGGACTAGCGTGAGAGAACAGTTGCTTGTGATAGCAGGCAGGACTCTGTTCCTAAGGATTTCAATAGTCCTTTCCAGTTTTACATTTCAGAAATGCTGCAGAACTTTCCTAAGCAGAAGTGAATTAAGAGAATTGTGAAAATATGCAGTCGTTACTTCTTTGACAAGATGAGTAGACTAAATCTACAGAGTTCTTAAAGAAAAACTTTTCTGTTTGCGTACACTTGCACCTAAGGTTAAACTTTACCCTGAAAGGTGAAGCCCCTCATTGCAACATAAGATGGTATTTTTCCTCAAACACTAATGGAGTTTTAAGAACCAAAAAGACAAAAATTCCCACTAAAAACCTACACCAAAGATTTGAGGAATGTTGTTTCTAAAATAAGAACTGTGTATGGTATCAACTGCTGACACCTATGCAGAAAAACACAGATTATTAAACTGTTACAACATTAAAATAGTCAGGCAAATAGTCAGGAAATTTTTTTGTTTCCTTATTAGATGCATTATTTTTTCAGGAAATGCATAAACAGAGACAAACTCCAAGATTTTTAAAGGCACCAAGAACAGTACTAAAGTGTATTATCCCTTTACATACAGATTCCATGATCTCTGCAATTAATGATGTACCAGTATATGCAGAGATGCATGCAGTCACACTAATAAATCTGGGAGGTCTGTCAAAGCGGCTCCTCTACAATTGCATATATTCTTTTTTCTGAGAGATTCTTTCCCTTAAAATATTTAGACAAATTTTACCTTGGCAAAAGAAACTGGCATCATGGTACTACTGACATATACTTCTACAATGCAAAAGAATATTAAAACAGATCTGGTTTTCCACAGTGACTGGAACTGATAGAAAACATTATTTTTCAAAGAGAGAGTTTAGTGTGACAATGTCATTCTTCTAACACATCTGACAAACCCAGGTTAATCAGCCTGCTCTCAAGAACTCTGCATATATAAAATACTGTTTTTATTAAACACTTCATGGTATTAATTATTACAGAGGAATGACATTTAAAATAATTTTCTCTAAACTATGTAATAAGCTCTAGTGTAAGTGGTGGGCAGGATTTAAGGCAATTCATTCCCACGGATGTAGATTTCAGTATTGTAAGAGGCCACCCATGAATCACTCCAACTTTCTTAAGCAGGAGGATTAGACACCTCTACTGACAGTCACACACTGCCAGGTCCCATTTTGCCCTTCACTGGCTTTTCTCCCAAAATGCCTGTAGAAATTTTTTCCTACAGTGGGTCTTTTTATTAAGAAAATTAACTTTTCAGATTTCTGTTTATTAGAATGTGCTTAACAGTTTGTACCATCCTGTGGCAAGAAAAGAATTGAGGAATAGAAGTCATTTCAATGAACTGTTGAATGACAGCAGAACTCATCAAACTCTCTTTGAACTTTCTCTTATAATTCAGGCAATGTGATGGCCATGCAACTTCTTGAAGCACTTAATGTTGTAAATGAATGTTGACACTTTGCTCGTAGAAAGTAGCAACTATTCTCATATTTGCAGTCTATTAATCTATTATGCTGTCATTAGCCATGATAATTCTTATCAATATTTTAAAGATTTCTTTCCTTTGGCTTACGGTTGTCAGCCAAGGACCAATTTCCAACTGATGTGGGGAGACAACATGTACATTGTGTTTTATGAGCACAGGCATAAATTCAACAGTGAAAAACCCATGATGTCATGAATAAAGTTAAAAGAGTTCTTCAGTTACATATTTATTGGTGTTTGATATAGATAGAGTCATAAAAGTTAATGATGGAAAAGATCTGAGCCAAGACTTTGAAAAATGGTGATAATTCAAATAAGGCTGCTAACTGTGCTAAATATGAGTCCATATTTAACCAATTAAAATAAACACCACAGAGACTTTTTAAGAATCTAGTGCCTCTATTAAATTTTAAAAAGTTGATTAAAAAGTTAGTTGAAATGAAAATCAGGCTACTAGTTCCCAATACTAAATATGGGCTTGGGAGCCAAACTTCAAAAAAACCCAAATTTGGCCTTGTTAGTCTAATAACTTATTGCCACTCTGGTTTCTTTCATTCTTTTTTTGTGGTGCATTTTTAAAGGTACTAGTGAGACGCTTTGTGTTCACTACTGTATTTTGGAAAACTGTGGTGTAAATTAGTTCTCGAAGTTCTTGGCCACAATGGTGAAATTTCCTCAAGTATCTGAAATTGCTTAAAGCTAATATAAGACATAACCAGGTGGATGGATGGTGGCCATGCAGTGGATGTGGTCTATCTGGATATCAGCAAGGCATTTGACACCGTCTCCCACAGCATCCTCATAGGTAAACTGAGGCAGAGTGGTCTGGATGACCAAGTAATGAGGTGGGTCACTAACTGGTTGAAGGGAAGAAGTCAGAGAGTTGTGGTCAATAGTGCAGAGTCCAGCTGGCAGTCTGTGTCTAGTGGGATCCCTCCAGGGTCAGTACCGGGGCTGGTGCTGTTCAACA
>NW_009703102.1:0-60794 GCF_000703405.1 Apaloderma vittatum | reverse complement strand
TATAAAAATATATCATATATATATATATATAAAAATAACATAAAAATTTATTTAGCTAGTTTGGGACATTTGGTAGTTTGGGGTCTGTGCTGAGCTCTTGATGAAGAAATGAAACCAGGCTTTACTCAGTAGTTTCAAGCGTAGTGTAAAAAGTTGTGGGATTCAAACTGGAGCCAAAGCTTAACCCAAAGTGGCAGAAGTTGAAAGTTTCAAAGACTGGCTACAGTTTTCACATGTATTCCAGTGCAGGTCTCTGCAGTGCTGTGAGTGACTGCTGGAGCTTTACAAATAAGAAGTCACATTTTAGAGAGAAGGATGGGCTTTCTTTCAAGAAACACCAAAAGCAGATTATGAGAAAAGCTACAGAACTGCAGCATCAGACATTGTTTATGCAATTATGTTTACACATCAAGCTCAGGAATTTCCCTGTCTGCCAAATTTTCCCAAATTACTACCCATCCTGCAAGAATACCCTGTAAACTCAGAGCCGAATTTCCAGAGGTAAAATCATCCCACCTGTGAAATGAATTCCTGGCATTCTTTGCTAAAGCACAACCAACTATTTAAGCTTTCAGGAGTTCTCTTTACCACAGAAGATCTGTTTTCAAAGAGTCTTCTTGACCAGAGTTCTTTGAAAGGATTCCAGAGGGGACCTATAAAAGTTTTAGTATGAGCTGCACTCTCTGTAAAGAGAATGAAAACCAGAATTAATTTGATTTGATGGCTGCAGATTCAAAACAGTCACTGCTTTCTATCCTGCTCAACACTTGATATGAACATCAGACAGGATACAATCAAATTGGCTGCACTCTTGAAAAATGAAGGAAGCAGAACAGAAATCTATATCAGGTTCTATTAATATTTTGAAAGTTTTTCAACTCTTTCTGTTCACTGTTGTCTTTTTAACAGCTTGTGTCTTTCTCCATAGCTTAAAAACTCTAATATTTTTAACCCTAATCAATAGCTAATATTTAAATCCAATAACAAGAATCAAATCTCTCCCCAAACACTGTTGATGGGTACATCCTATTTGTGAATTAGGTATTTTGGGGATATGGCAGTATCTTAAAGGTTTTATATTCTATACAGAATGGGCCATGCAGAATATCAATGGCAGCCACAAAAGGACACAGAAGAACTGCCGAGAAAGGCATGCCTTCTCTTTTCCTGTCTCTTTTTCAAATACTCTTCATTTCCTACCAGATCAGTTTGGTGCGGAAAGGCAGAGAAGGCTGCTGACGTGAACTCCTCTCTAGCCTTGAAGTTGTTCTTAGACAAAAAAATTTCAGAGCTCCAGAAACAGATTATGTATACCCACGTCCTTGCGAACATTTTGAATGTATTATTATTATATTATGCCTTCCAACTGGAAAAATGCTGTCTGGAGAAATCTGTTAGAAACGAAGACACATATATTTCAGAAACATACAGGCAATTCTTCGTACAGCTTGATGTTTAAAATCAGTTGCAGGATTATATCTCTGTGTTTCCTAGCCTGCAATTCTACTGTCCTTGGAAATTATTTCATACTAAAGTTTTTGTTTTCTTTTTTCCCTAATGAGAAGGGAAAATGGATAAATATTTTCTCAGGAAAAGGAATGCTGGGAGCCACCTGCACTTGCACATTTATATTCCAAAATGAGGTTGGGTTTTAATTTTTGTTCTTTTGTGGGAAGAAGAAATCAGTGCAGGGGAATTGTCAGGAAAGGTCTGATGATTTGCTGCTCTCAGTTTATAGTGCTAGCATTGAGATAGCAATACAGATATTGGCATCCTAAATAAATTAAAACACACATAATGACCACTGTTTTCAGGTACATGGTCACAGAACTAAAGTGACATTTTTAGTTTGTCTAGTGTCTTATTGGAACTCTTCAGAATCATAAACATTACTATAACTACAAAACAAGGTAATAAGAGTATTTTACACTTTAGCTGTGGATGAACACTGGATATAGAGAAGTCAGTTCCAGTGAGGTTGAGGTCAAGCAAGGGTAAGCCTTGAGTGATGCACATGAGTAGAGCAGAATTTCTGGTATTGCAATTTTTGGATTTATTTTCTAGGACTTCATTCACTAGGATGCTTTAAAGAGTACAAGCACCTGCAATGAGTTAATTTGGTATTTCTGGAGTTTATAAAATCTAACAGAACAGATGACATTTCTGAAAGACCACAGCAGGGACAGAGTCTGAAAGATCATCCTGGTCTCTCTTGTGCTAGTGTATGTTTCTAAATTGCTTTCTTTGGGGAAATCAGTCACATCTGTTTCATCAATTAGACCAAGAAGTCAGGAGCTAACTGCACTGATAGGCTCCTAAAAGGCTGAGTGATATTTAGACAGGAAATCTGAGGCCAATCAGAGGAATACCCCAAGACATTTTAAAAACCATAACAGAAAGAGCTTTTGTGAACCTGAAGGAGGTGATAGGATGCCAGGGATCACTAAACTATTGCATCGAACCTGGGACACCGAAGACTCTAGCCACTGGGGTGAGGTTCCCTCCCAGGTTTGCAAGCATAAGGGGCTTTGATTTTTCCTGAAAACGGTGTGAAGAAAGTTTTGTTTCACTTCCTCACTGGGTAGGAGGGTACAGAACGTTCCTGCTGCTTTGCAGAGAGACAGGTGCCTGTCATTCATGCTCTGCAAGAGCTGGTTCTGTTGCAAGAAGCTTGAATCTGTCTGAGCCTGGTGGAGATGTAATCTGTTGTGTAGTGGCCTGATGTCCCTTCAGATGCAACAGAGAAAACCAGCACTTGCTCTTCAGTTAACTCCTTATCAAACTGAAGAACCAACTACCAGAAACTGTTCAATGTCATCCAATTAATAATCTGATAAACTCCATAATAACAATCTTTTATTTTACCAGCTGTGTAATTTTGTTCTTGGTTTATCATTTACAACACAATCTGCCATTAGCAATCATAACTCATTTATAGAACCCCCATGGTCATTTTAGAAGTCTTCATTTTTGAGAGTCTGAGCTCATATTACTTAGTGAGGCAGGACAATGAAGTTACACACTGTTCCTACTACAAGAAGAAAGGGAATCATTGGAATCACTGACAAGTGATGGCTCCTGTTGTCTGTCACCAGCAAAGACCTGCTAGCAGCAGTTCATACCTAGGTAAACAGTATTTCCGCATCTACCACTGTCATATTTCCAAGCAATTCAGCCTGGTTGCTTTATTAGCGTGAAAAACTAGGAAAAGTCAAGACAAAGCAGACTTCACAGCTCAGTCTAGATCTGAATTATCTGCAATGAGTAAAATTTACATGATTGCTACACCACTGTGTTTATTATAATACAATAAATATTTAAATAAGTCAATAAAAAATCCCCCTTGGCAACAGATTTACTGAACTAATACTTGTGGCACCTACTCTCTAAGTAAAACATTCTTGTAAAGTTACAGAGCTTTTGATTTCTCATCTTAGTCTTAAAACATCACTAATAGGTTATTTTTGGTACGCAGTCTGTAATTACATCTCTTCAAAATGCGCACCTTCTGCTGCCGTGACTCGGATTTGAACCGAGGTTGCTGCGGCCACAACGCAGAGTACTAACCACTATACGATCACGGCAAGCCGTGAGAAAGCTCGGAATGGAAGTGACAACTTCTTTTCCCTGAGTGCTCTCCAAAATTTCATACAAATGGTGCCACCTACAGTTTACACCTAGTTTTAGCAGCGGCTTGTTCTAAACATTCTTGAAGTACGTGTCACCATCTTCTCCAAATTGCTTCCAAACTTACTTTTCCTTTCTCTTAATAAGCCATCAGGACTGCCTAAAAACAGCCTCAGAACAGTTACAATAACCCTTCTCCTGTCCCCCAAATCTTTTCAGAGAGGACGTTGTTTCGCTTTTTTATCAGTGGTGGGGAAGGAAAAGTCAAACCGCAGAAAAGTCTGGGAGTGTGCTGTAGTCACAGGTTTAGGCAGATGAACAAAATCTGCTTAATTGAAATCCGCATTTGCTGAGTTGAAACATGTAGGATTCATTCTAAAGTAAGTGATTGTGTTGATGGACATCCTCTTCCTTACCTCTGCAATAGGCACAGAATATAAAAATCCCCACCTTTTCTTTAATTTGTTGTCTAGTGTGGAAGAAGATGGTCAAATACTACAGATAAAGTCTGAGGGGAGTGAGCATTTAGTTTCTATCAACTAAAACCGCCAGTCAGAGTTATACTGAAGAAAATGCTCAGAAGTACTTACACTTTCAGACACAGAAAGACTGTAAACAACATTCAAACAGGCACAAGAGCAAAAACTTCTTAGTTCTCTCAAACAAGAGCTCCAATAGAAACCAAGCTGTGCAACATAAAGATTATCACAGGGAACAAGAATAATGTGGCAAGCTCTGGGCCACTCAAGCCCTGCTCAGAAAATGTGGCCCACTTCCCTCATGCTCACCCTCCCCATTTATACTCATTACGTAATTAAAAAGACTTGCCTTGGAGATCACACCACCACCACCACAGCAGTGCAGTGTCACACCGAGTCACTGAAGGAGGGGGAAAGCTTACAGAGAGACTTACTAGGCTGTCATACACAAGACCATTAAAATGTCTTCAGCACGTCTTCAACAGGCTGAGATGTGGATTTGCTCTGGATGAAGGTCTGCACAGTGGGGACTAATCCAAAAAGTAGACTGTGAGAAAGCAACATCAGGCTGGGATTTTAAAAGGCAAACCCACTAAGCAGATTTTGCTGTGCCTCAGCACTGAATTGCACTGCCTCTGCCTTTGGCAAAAACACGGGTACCTCCGGCAAGCACAAGGAGGAGTCCTGCCTGCGGCAGGAGCTGCAGACGTGGAGGAGGAAGATCTTCCTCTCTCTGTTTCTGGTGGTTTCCGGGCACATAGGGAGAAAAAGGGTGCTCTAATGGTGGTTTGGACTGCTGTACCTCACCCTACAGCCTTGCCTGAGAGCTTGATGTGACCAGGGTAAGGGTAAGTGTAAGGGTAAGTGTAACCTTCCGTAGGGTGGGAATGCTACTGCTTCCCTGACCTCCAGTACTGCCCAGCACAACCTTGCTCTAGGTTAAGCGACTGCATTGCTGTCACAAAATTGAAAGAAAGAAAACCAGAACCAAGAGTGGTACTTGTCTGATGTAAAACTAATCCCTCAATTTAGGTTTGCTCCTTCTTCAGAAAGCCATTACACTTATGTGTAAACATGTAATCAGAACATATTTCACTTTCCTCTCTCTGCCACCCCAAATAGTCAACAGGTTCACAGGCAGGTCAGAAAGAAGGAGGACCTGAAGCATGTACGTCTTACTGTCAGAATCAGAGAATCGCCTAGATTGCAAAAAAACTTTAAAATTATTGAGGCAAACCTAACATTGACAAGTCCTTTGCTAAACCCTATTCCTAAGCACCATGTCTACTTGACTTCTAAATACCTCCAGGGATGGGGGCTCCACCACTGCCCTGGGCAACCCCTTCCCTTACCCCTTATCAGTGCCTGATAATCCTTCTCCTCTTTTCTCTCATTTCTCAAGGGGTTTTTTTGCTTATCAGATTACTAATTAATGTTAAGGTGAATCTCTCCTACGGTCTCTAGTTTGAACTCTTCCATTTAACGTTAGCACAGGCGAGCACTTAATGGGACTAGTCTTCAGGCTCCTCACCTGATTTTTAGTTGAGTGCCCCCAGCATCAGGCCACGGAGTTTTTACAGCTGTAGTGAATGAGCTGTGCAAGCGTAACTCTTGGTGGAGAGTCTTGAGACAGGTACATCCTCTCCACGCTCAAAGCAACTAGGCCAAGACATCCACACAGGAAACAGGACAACCTGATCAAGTCTCTCCTCTGCCTACTTCTACTACATATCTGGGTTTCTCAACCTGTTTCTCTGCCAGAAAGGATATGTCTCCTCTAATCTTAAATATCAGAGACACAACATCTCCATTTAATTTTGAATGGCAATCTCAATCTCTGTGACTCTCAGAGTATCTTCATGCAGTTCAAATATCTGTTCTGATCATGACAGAGAAGACTTGGGTGCTAGGCCAAAGCCTCAAACTGTCTTAACACACTCTTTAAACTACTTAGCTTAAATTGCCACACATTCGTAGCATGATCTTGAACAAGAATTTTTAAATGATTATTGCCCTTTGTACAGTAGGTACTTGTCGTAGCAAAACATTTTGGGATCTACAAGGGAAAAAGTGCCTTTTAGTACTTTTTTTTACTATTAGGAACATAATTCTACTAGCGTTTTATGTGTTTGGTGTTTTGTTCATGGATGCCTTCAGACTACAAAGCCCATCCTCACACACATGCACATAGATGTTTTGTCTCAGTAAAAATAAACCAACATTTATTACAGACTGACAAAATGTGGCTTCAGGCTCTCTGCTATTGAAAATACACAGTTTGAAAGAAATTTTAATGCAGCAATAATAAGGACATTCAAAGAAGCTTAGCATTCATAGGAGGCACAATCATCACCCAGATCAGAGAAGCTGCTTTGAGGAAATAAAGCACAATTGGAGTTCTGATGTTGTCTAGAGAGCAACATCTAACACCGTTGCAGGGGAAGGTGAATGCCATGGTATATCTGCTTGTTAGTTTTTGTTGCAGAGTTAGCTTGCCCAATATTTACAGTTCCCATCCTCTCTGATCATATTTTTAATGAGCAGGAAAGAGGACAGAGGAAGATACACTTACTTAATTGTAAACCATTCAGGCCAACATCTGATTGTGCCACCATTTTCACAGTCTAAAGCCCTGGTGTGATGTGTAGAGACAATTCTGATGAGGCAGTATTTCACAATTGCAGGGCATAGCTTTTTCATTGCTGCATACACGCGGGACATTCAAACAGTCTGCTGAAATAGTGGCTGACTGCTGCTTTTGGCACAACATCGCTACCCCTCTGTGAGGGGGTACCAGCCCGATGGGCACCCAAAGGCTCCCTCCCCTTCTCTGGCCTGCAAGGAACACTCCCCTCCTCTTCCTCTGCATGAACCTCTCGGAGCCCTTTACATTGCATGAGTGAGTCACTCAGCAAATCTCCCACCTCCTGCCTTGTAGAGACAGCCCCCACCTCCCAGTAAAAAGTGAGCATTAAAGTCCTCAAAGGGCATGCGTGGGAGGTGAGGGAATGCCGTGTGTAGTGCCAGGCAAGGGCAAACCTACTCTGTTTTCTGCCGTCATTTTACAGTGACTTTGGCACAGAAGCAAAGTACACCAAGGCTTAGACTTTCACCACAACAGGATTACCGAGAAATCACTCTGTTCGGTATGTGTCTGCCATTTGGCTACAGTACCTTTCTCAGGCAGATTCTGCATTAAACTCCACTTTAATCTATGTTTAGGTGGAAAATACAACTAATGCCCATTAGAAGTAAAGCCTGGGCTGGAAAGGCTCTGTATTAATTCATCAGCCAGATCTGTCAATATCAAGTAGTTTTGTCTCTTCTTCTGTCAATATTGCTTCTATTAGTATTGCAACCACTCATATTTTCTACATGATCTACAAAAAAATTCCTAGCTCAGAAAAGTCGCTTTGGGACTCCCATTTTTCTTTGAATTCATATACATTGATGTTATTCTGCTTTTCGTTTGGTCTATGCACTCCCATAATCAGTCATGAATGAATATACAAATGTCTAGTATATTCCTTTAGCCAACATCATGTAATATTTCTTCATAAACAGATTAATCCTTGTCCTAAGGATTTATTTATTTTTTAATTTTCCTTCTATTGTTCTTTTCCCTTTCTGTAGCTTTCAAGTTTCTTTCTGGTAGCCAGAGGCCTAGAGTGAATGAAATGCTTCAGACATTTTTTCTGCTGGAATTCTGTTTACAGGAACAGCAAAAACTCAAATCTAGCATGGCCATATCTGCAAGCATGTCTATTTAAATATAGACATTTATAGTACAAACTGAAATCTTTGAAGTAACAAAATCCCATACCATCAGAATTACTTATATGCAGTCACAGTTGCAGTAGGTCTTATAACACAACTCTGATGTCAATGAAGAGAAAATTTTAGTTGGCTGGCATTCACCCCACTTTGCATAAACTTCAGCCAGTAGAGCACTCAGGTCTGCATTCAAAAAATGTAGATGCATCTCTACTCCCAAACAGCAAGTTTCCAAAGTCTATATAGTAAAAGTAATTTCCTAGGCTGTTATCTGATACTTCTGGTACGGATTTCATTCTGCCAGTTTGTGGTATAAGTGAATGTGTCATCTGTTGTTCCTTTGTTTTGTAACATCCTCTTGCAAAATTCTCCATCCTGATGGATATTCATGCAGATGGTATTCCTACAGCTGAAGACGCTTATGGGTGGAGGGTTTTGTTTTGTTTTGTTTTGTTTTCTGATTTTTTTGATTCATACTTTCAAAATGTTTTTGCATATTATTTAATTTAACACAGAAATTAAATTGAATAATCAAAATAGCATTGTGGCTTACCTGAAGTGGAGCATGAGCTAGTACTGATCTCTCCTTAATTTTAGTTTCTGAATCTGTAAACTCTCTTCAAGGGTACAGAGCTAACACCCTGGAGGAGGAGAAAAATTTCCCTCTGCCTCCAAAAATGGACTGAGAATAGGAAAATACTTACTATATTCTGTAACTGTCAAACAGATACTCTTCTTTACTATAAGCAGCATGCAAGCACAACTACTCAACATTCTGCTGTTAGTGAATTAGTTGAGGTGCATCCAAAGGAGCGATTTTATATACAAGAAGTTCCTCAAATTTTTATATTTATTTTCTTTTTTACTGTAACACAGCTACACACTTTCACCTAAGATCAGGAAGTACCATGTCTATCCAAACCATTGAAAGGACAGCTGCTAGGGAACTTTGTAGCTTGTTCACCTCTTGGGCTCTATTCTGATGAGGGGGAAAAAAAAGAAAAGATAAAAAAACAGGGAATACCTTTCTAAAAGTGGGGATTTGCCAGTCCTTGCCACTATGCTACATTTTCACTTGTTCTTGGTGCTCCTTTTAACTTCCTAAGTGGCAGCATTTTCTCTGAACTTACTGTTGTATGACAGGCAAGTCTGCAGAAAACTCCCTTTAGCAAAGAGAAAACACAGTTCAGTGACTTGTAAACACCTACAGATAGCTGAAACTTCTTACAAGGAGATAATAATAAGGAAGGCAATCAAACTAAGAAAACTGAGCTAGAGACCGATAACTTTTTAGCTGTTAGACCAAATGTGTCTTGATAGCAGTTTTCAGCTATGCATTCATTAACAAAGCAGGTATTTGATCAGTCTGTATTTATTGTGAGAGCTTTATAAAAGCACTGAAAAAGGCATTAAGGAAATAAAACGTCAGCCTTTATAGACTCCTGTGAGAGCAGAACTGACACAGTTCATACCCTCCTGTCAGTCCAGGAAGCCATTCCTTCAACTCCTGTTTCCCAGGAGCTATTCCAGGGACAAGCTTCACAAGTTTTGGGATACATTGGTCATTATAGCTCTTATCTTCCTCCTCCCCATCAAAAGCCCGAATTTAAAGGCATCATCAATGCTGATGATTGGCACATGGCACCCACAAGAAATAAAATATGCTGTTGTTATAAGCAGAACTGCTTTATATTTCTTCTGCCATAAGCCATAAGAAAACCTTCTTTTGCCTTTTGTGAGATAAGCGGGATATGGTGGGCCACAGGATAGCACTCAAGACAATTATCTTGCAACCTGTAAGGGACTACTTCCAGCCTAAATTTCCAGGCTCCGTTGGATTTCAGCTTGTAGTGCCACACAGCTGCCCTGGGTTGAAAGCATCACTGACTGTGTGTGAGCAGGTGCTGCCTGCAAGGTGAGACAGAGCTGGGAGCAGCACCAAGGCAGCCCGCAGCTCCAGTCACATACTGAGAAAATAGTAGGTGCTTGTTCAGCTAGGAGCCAGTATGAAAGTGAAAGTGATAATGCTGTAGCAAAAGAGAGGGATGACTAAAACTGAAAGCTGGGTAAGGAGAGATGACTGAAGAGTCATCAGAAGCAAATTCAGAGAAATAAATAAATTTTTAGAAATGAAAGCCTAAGGTGAAGCAGAACTCTCACTCAAGAAACTGGAATGTAGTGGGACACTTTTTCAGTGAAAACAAGGAGATGATGTCCCCACTTTTCAGATCTCCTCCACTGATAGAAAATATATATCCTTTAGATTGCAAATTCTTTATCATTCCTGCACAGTGCCAGAGGGTCATTAATCCTAAACCTACAGAAAGCAGGCATTTTCTGGAATTACAGAACAAGCTAATTCCTGAGGTTCAATTTTGTTGATGAAAATCAGGAATATTTGCCTTGATTACTCTGCCTTTTCCAGGTCTCAAGGAATGTGTATTCATGCATTACTACTCACTGTCTAGTCTTTCCTCTGCCTGTTACTCTCTCTTTCCCCATTAGCTTAATTATTTAATGTACTTATTTCGTCCTGTAAACCAGTATATATTCAGAGGATTACTCAAAATGAGGTGGTCTGTAAGGAAGCATGTTCACATTATCTTATCAGTTTACTGCACTTCATCATTGCAGCAGATTTTGGTAGAGTCCAGTTACTCATGTGTATCTATCCAAATGGGACAGATGGATGCAGGATTTTCTGTGACACAGCTGAGGAACATGATGTCAGCCTAGGCCCTGGCAAATATATGAAAAGGTGCTGAAAACAGGGTAAATAAAAGCTTTTGTTATTGTTGAAACCCCGATCAATATTGATGTGAACTGCTAAGGTAGATGGGTGAAATGTTTCTTGGTGTGACTAGGATTGACTTGTCTGTGCTGCCCATGACATGCAGCTGTGAACACCATGGCCATGGGCTGCAAAGTGTTTGTGTGCTGTGAATGCACTCAGACTGTTCAAATTAGCCCCAAAAGACAGATTCCTAACTTCAGGCTGATGGATCAGTATTTGTCTCCTCCTACAACCAGCACAAACAAGCTGAGACCTCAGCTTTGCATTGCATGCTCTGGCTTATTGGAGAAACCTGTGTTTGGGTTGCAGGTTGCATTCGAAGCAGGATTTCATCTCTGGGTGATCCAGCAGCGCACAGGTCCAGGACTGTACCTCCAGAACCACAAGCTGACAGCAGTACTGTGGCATTGACAAACACAGGGACAGAGACAGCTCTTTCTGGTTACTCTCACCTGCAACAGCTCAGCATCTTGGCAGAAACGGGGTTAAAAATCTTGAGACAAGTTCTCAAGCCTTGGAGCAGACAGACCTCTTTAACTTCATGCTTTACTTAAATATGGAAGTTGGGTTATATTCAACTACAGCGGAGGTCTCTTACTGACTTCTGCTTAGTAAATGAGGAATTCAGAGAAGGGCAGAAGAAAGTAGAGTTGATTTCCAAAAGTGTTTTTTAAGTTGATGCTTTTTGTGGGTGTGTCCTAAATTCTTTTGGTTTTACTACAGGCTGCAGATGTACTAATTTCTTCTTCTCTATGACAGCAGTGCATACAATAGCAGTGAGTTCACTATCTTTTCCAGGGTTACAGATGCCATTTTTGCAGCAAGTAGTGAGGACAAGTCAGCATGACAGAAACTGCCAAAGAACTGTCAGTGAACACCATCAAGACAAACCTAAAGCAAGTCATTGCACTTTTAATCAGATTTTTTCATATATTCTTTTTTTAATATTTCACTCCATTCTCAGTTATACTGCCTAAAAGATTCCTCTATCTATGCAGAGGTAATCTGTCACGAAGGACAGATTTTAAGCATACACTACATTACTGAAGGGAACCCGACCACTAGCAAAGTGTGAGCACTCATACAGTTATTCAGATCAGTATGAAGGAGTTACTTCTTGAAAGTCTTATCCTGCAACCCTTTTTGGAAACATGGCCAAAGCTAGGCATTCAAAAAAGTCATCAAATTATATCCCACTAATTACAGGGCTGGCCTGAAATTATTTTTAAATTTTTGTTATTTGCATTAAATATTTTATAAAATAGTATTTACATAAGATTTTAAGGTTACTTATACACTCATTTTCTTCTCTTATTTCTGTCATAGGGCTGGAGGCAAAAGATCATCTGAAAAATAAATTACAGTGGCCTGGGTCACATACAGAATTAAATTGTGCCATAAGTGAGTCTTCCAAAGTAGCAATTTTTACTTTCAGTATTTGAGTTTTATTCAGTAAGGAATCAGAAAATAATTCTTTTAACTTAACACAAGGATTAGTGTTTTTTGCTTCCTATATATTTTGCACTGCTCTGCAGATGAAAAATGAAATATAATATACAGCTTGCATTATTACAAATGCAAGGAATTATTACCATGTTAAGGAATGATTGAATAAAGTTCTTTGGAATTGTTTATTACTCTTGCCATGCTTTAACTGATTAAAGTAAAAACCACATTTTTTGGTTCTAAAGATAATGTGTCTGTGTGCTCTTTAGAACATCTTATTTCTGTTCACAGAGTGTGAGATTCTCCTATCTGAGGTTCCTCATCTCTCAGAAAGCCATCAAAATTTTTTTCCACATAATGTATCCTGAAGATTTACTTATGTGACATTCAACTTTGAACATTCCAGCTAGTTTTTTAATGTTGTTTGAAGATCAAACAAGGTTTAACCAATCAGTACCAGATATAGAGGATTTATCTGCAACCACACTATGCTGTTCCTTTAATACCTTTCAGCAACATAAGTGCTTACATCGTAATAGGTTTTTAGCTTAAGATCTAATCATCCACTCTTGAATTAAGATGCTTGAATGAAGCCAACTCATTTGGAACTAAGCACTTTAATGTCAACAGAGACATATGGTATTGAGACTGAATTACAAAGGATCTCTTCTGAGCCATCTATTACGGAAGCAAGACTAAGTCCCCAGCATTATTATTAGTTTACTCATTTATTTGCTAGCAAATAATTGAGAGTAAGATCTTCTTAAGAAAGTGGAAATGGTCTAATAGTTGCAGTCTGGTGGTATAGTGCATTCCCGTGTGCACTGATTAAATCTCCCCCATCTATGTTCTATGGCTCTATGCTCAACTGTAAAATCCCCTTTTGAAACTGAAAGAAACAAACAAAATATGCAGTGCAACAGCTTTAATGCAGTGATTAAAATTCCAAGTTATTAGCAGCTGTGTCAAGTCCTCTAACATTTATTAAAAATTCTACACATTTCCTTTCCTTGAATTATTCAGGTCTAATTCTCTAACAAAGTATTTCTTTCAAGAAGGTGCTTATGACAAAATTTACGACAATAAATAACACTGCCCGTCAAATATAAACGCAAGAGCAGAGGCTTCATTCTGAAGTTATTCCACTCGCTCTAGTCCCAACATGGTGCTCAGAAAAATATGCTAAAGTCCTCTCCTGGAGTATCAGTAGGAAAAACTGAAGTGGATATCCTTGCACATTGTTTATTTCTGGAACAAAAAGAGTGCAATGAAAGAAAGGCAATATACAGTGAACCTCAAAGTACATTTTATGAGATAGTCATTTTACATAGACAGTTGTGAAGACAACAAATTCAGCCCATCAATTTTAAAATATTTGTGACCTAGTGAGGTTATTGCTTCAGAGAAGGTGTGCTTAAATATCGTTGTGTAGCTGAGATAAAACACCAAGTTTTGTTATAATATTATCAACAGCTTCTGCTTCCAGTTGTAAGGAAGCTATGGTTAGACAATAAGGCTGCTATCTGTCGCATTAATGCATTCCTGCTTTTGGCTCAGTAGAACTGTAACATGGGCTATCATTACAGTCCAGGTGCTTTCCTACTTCAAAGGCACATACGGTCCAAAAGGCAGAACTGCCTCACTTGGTATCACCACAATAAATACCTGGCAAATATAATTACAGAGGTAAGAAGCTGCTGTGTAGTTCCAACAGGAATATCAGCCTCTCTGCTCCTATGAAGGACACAATCTTCCTTGCTCCCAGCAGACCGTATAGAAGAACCATGTGAGTTGAATATCCTGCTCATAAATCAAGGTGGTTTCTTTTTAAAACTTTTCAACTTTGTAAATTTAGAAAGACCTCCTGTCTTTCTGATTACAGAGAACTTCTTGTAAAAGCTTGTTAATGCGGACAGAAATTCTTAAAATCCATTTTATTCTTGCTAAATGCTACAAAAAAGTATACTGTTCTGCTAATAGCTGTACACCTCAATTTTAGGTGTTGGAATTCATATCATTAATTACCTGAGAAGCAGAAAAAACAGTTTAAAAATCACATGAGCTCCCAAATGTTGTGCAAAACAGACTCATCTATTAAAAAGTATTGCAAAGCAGTAAGGTTCATGTAATTGTGTAAGTGCAGCTATGATGAAAATCACTTTTAATAACAGTCTGCACTGTAGTACAGCACAGGTTAGCAGAGCCTGTTGGAAAAACTCCCCTTGCATTTCTTACTTGCATTTGTCTTACTTTTTTATCACTCCCGAAGCATGTAATTAAGGTGGATCATGACCTAAGTCTCACAGGTTACAGTGGGGGCCTGGCTGCAGTTAGATGCTGTAAGAGCCAGACCACAACGCCAGGTCCTGCTCGTTTATATTCAGTGGAAGTAACAGACACGTCCCAGGGAGAAACATGGCCTTTACCATGTGCCAACTTGGCAAAGCTGGTTCTTTAGCCAAGAGAGGAGAAAGAGATGCAGCGTCCAGTGAGAGGAGGGGGAGGTTGTTTTCCTGAATGCCTTCTCCACAGCAAACCTGGGGAATTTTGGAGAAGCTTCAGCCAGAAGAGCTCATTTTTTGTTTTGATCTCTGTCTTGCATAGGTAGATTATACCCCTGAGGTGTACTGTGCCTGGCATGCCTAAAATTTTAAAATGAACTGTGGAGATAGATGACATTGTGAGTGATTTCTTCCCAGGTGACAAACTTCTGGAAGTTTTTCGTCCAAGGGTCTGAGACAAAATGTTTAGTGGATGAAACCAATATGAATAACAGGGTTGTATCAGTTCTGGTGCAACTGTATTCTGTTAGTGAGTCCATGCATGGAGGCTTCATAACGTGATGTACAAATGAAGGAAAGGCTTTTGTAAGGATACAGGAGAAATCTCTGTTTCTGATTCTCTCTTTGAAGGGTAGCTTGGATTTCTTCACAGTCTAAATTTTGTGTACTGATTACTTGAGGGGTTAGGGGAGAGATTAATGCTAAAATAAGGAGGGAAAGAACAGACTTAAGGGCATGAATAGCAGCTGTGGAGAAGAAACCTACAAGGCAGTAATTGCACAAGTCCTTTAAATACCCAGAACTTTGTTTGAAACCCTCTCTGGTATAGAAGGGCATGTGACAGAAAGGCATGGTTTCAGCATCACCAGGCAGTCTTTTGTTCACTTGTGCATAGCTGCAGTTGCTCAGAAGCACACATGCAGAGCATCAGCTTTCAGCTATAAAGAAGGTAAGGGCACATGGAGGTACTAAGCCAACACTGACAAGCTGAAAGTACAGTGAAACAAAAATGCACCAGCTCTTGAACCAGTTTCCCACTGAGACTCTCCTGCTAGCTTTTTATGCAGGGAAATAATAGAGTGTACTATTTTGAAAAGATATCAGGCAATAGTAAAAATAAATAATAACAAAAAAGGACAACTTTAGGGCACAGTTCATTTTCTAAAAAAATCTTTTGTTAGTAGATGATTCACTGAGAAAACATCACTAAGTCTTACAAAATTAATTTGTGCCAAGTGTGAACTTTGTGTGAAACTCACACAAGTTAGTTGTTACTTTTAAAGGAAGAGGAACCTGCATCCCTTTTCAATTTGTTCTGAAGCACAGCTTAACTGTATAGATAAACCTAGGTGCTTCCATTTAAAATTTTGGACCATAACATGATACCACTAGTAAATAAAACCAGACAGTTACTTCTGAGATCACAATACAGTCTCCAAAGGAGGACCAAATAACTTCACAGAGTAAAAGTCTAACTACAACAGTATTTAAAAGAGATAGAAAATACTTTCCGTAGCGAAGAGCCATGATTTTAAACTATCTGAGTTTCTGGTCAGTCCTTACATTCAAAGTATTTTCTTCTTTGCAAAAGCTTGTGTTCGTTTGGGACTTGGAAGCAGCGTTTCATATTCCGCTGCAATTCTCACGAGTCACCACTTGAGGGACTCGAAGACTCTTTTGTCTTATAATTGCAAATAAGATTCATATTCACGTTAGACCTATTGCTTACGTTCAAAATAAAACTTTAGGAAAATATCTGTGTACTTGCTATCAGTAAGAAATGCTGATAAGATCTATGGAAGAACTTACTGCAGCAAATCAAAACCATGTTTATATTGTGAGAAGGTGTAACTAGAAGGTGGTAACTTACAGAGGAAAAAATTCACATAATGAATTATTATTTTTAACAAAAATATTCACGGTACTAAGAATCATCATTTTCTGCCCTGTTTAGGCAGGGGAAATTTTCATGCTGCTGATTTCTTGTCTGTATAACATGCTTCTGTATCATGGATTTCATTTGTTCTAAGAACAGAATTGCTATGGACCACAAGGGAAATAAGAATAAATATCTGTATCATCATGAGATGGGACAATTTTGCCCAGATACTTTGCTGATTTATGATAAAATATGATTTTGTAAGAAGGTGCTTAAATCCTATTCCTAGCTGGAGCTTCAGACAGAGTTTTGGAAAAGTTAAGATTTTCCTACTTGATAACCCTGTAAATCAGACTGAGGAATTTAGACACAAGCAAGGTATAGGCAGATGAACCCTTTTTTCAGAGTACAGTTATAGGCAATAGATAGACAATAGATAGGCAATAACAACTCCAAGGTCATAAGGGAATTCTACCTTTGGTTTCAGAAGAAGAACTGTCAGGCGTGAAGCTGCACTGATGAGGTAACTGCTTCCCAGTTCAGTGAAAACTGAGGAGTTATTGCATCATATTGCATTGTACTGCAAGGAGAGGCTCACTGTTTTCAATTAGACAACTAATTTTATCTTTAAAAAGGTATTTTTTGAATCTGAGTTTTCTAACTGGAAGTTAGATACTAGCAAGAAAAGGAAATATGTAGTGTTTGCACCTAATCAGCTGACTAATAGAGCTCCATGGCTATTAATCTGATCTGCTAGTTTGGACTGAAAACTAAAAGAAGCATTTTATTTTTTTCTAGGATTTAAGGTGTATTAGCAGACTTCAGGAAAAGAACATACCGCTTTCCCCATGAATACTAATGCAAAATATTTCCTCCAAATACCGACTGAGGTAAAAAGTCTTTTAAGTTGAAATTGTCTAGTCAAAGAGTAAGACACACTCAAAGGACTTGAAAGTGGAATCAAATTAAATGGTAAGGCAAAGCAGCTGGAAAATGGGAAAAAAACCTGCAATCACTAGCACAGACCTACAACACTATCTTCCTGAAATACGTTTATATACAGATATGCACATAAGTTTCCACACAAACAAACAGGAGGACTTTTGAGTCTTAGAGTCCTTTTGCACAAGCATGAGTGCTTCAGAGGAAAGGCCCTTTGTGACACCTCATAAAAAAAGGATTTTTAAAACTGTTTCTACTGCTAAGCTGCTCCCTCATTGCATAGGCATCGTAGCAGAGAGCTAACACAGGCACAGAGAGTGGAATTTTTTGCCTTCTCATAAATGAGGGAGAAGAAAGGTAGATAAATACACTGTTTCTGTACGAGTTTCTATGGTCCACAACCCTTTGTCTACATTGTCTGCTTACAGTCTTTCAATACAAGATCTGTTAGTCACATACAGCGCCATGCACCAGGGTACTATACTTGGCTGGCACGCATATGCTACATAATAGGAACACTTTTGTATAAGTAACATTTGACATTGTACAAAATAAGTATCAAAAAGTCAGAAGTGTTGCCTTATTTCCCAGTCCCAAGAAATGTAAACTTTCTAGTCACAAGGAAAAAAGATTCTTAAAGAAGGTCTGTAACCCCAAACATAGAGAGATGTTTAGAAATCAATTGAAGTGTAGGTAGCACTTGCCAACAGCCTAGCATATTATGCTGTAGTCACTGTTCTTTTATATTTCCATGTATTAAAATGGAGGATTTGGGCCATTAAGACCAGAAAATTACATTAGAAACTAGTAATTGCTAAAAACAATCTGCCAGCCCAGATTTACTTAAACAAAACTGGTATTGATCCATTGGGAAAGGGAAGTAACAGCTCATGCACACATGTATGCACACGTGTAAGCGCGTCTATGTGTGTGTGTATTTCCTTCAGCAGAGGCCATGAAAAACTGCTAGAATTTTACACCAACAGAAATATTTAACATAAGTTCTCTTGGGGTTTCTACAGCGCGTAAATATCTGATGAACGTTATAAATAAAGGATTGCAGATGCTCTGTGGACACACACTCCTTCAAGTGCTGGCAGACTTGTAGTTGCAACAGAATGCTAAAGTACGAGAGGAGTAAAGTCATATGTGTTTGTGACAGTTTTAGATTATTTACTTGTTTTGTTCCATCTGCCTTTCTTTGTTCAGACAATACAAGTTTGACAAAAGTCTGCACCATTTCTATCATTTGCTTAGCCCGTAGGTCTCATGAACACCTTTTTAACTCTGCCATTTGATTATTTAGCCACTTGGCCTCACTACTGCTTTTTTTTTTTTCTGATTATTCTGTGGCTTAGTAGGGAATGCTGAATGCCTGACAGTCAATCTTTTGCAGGATTAGGCCTGCACAAATCCTTTGCATCATTTATGCTCTGGTAAGAAAAAAAAGTGGGTCCCCCATTCACTCTTTGAGGACACTCATTTCATTTCACCATCTCTTCTGCTGGACAGGAAAAATCAGATTTCTTGTTTCTGTATACTTTTCAGGGTAGACAATAGCCTTTATGGCAGGTCAAGTGTTTATCCAAGAAGCACATGGATTTTATCCACAGAATTATGCTCTCAAGTAAATTAAAGACATTTGATTTATGTTAACATTTAGCTGGAGAAGTCAAGAGTCCTTCTAGTCCTTTTAGATTTTATAGAAAACAGAAATATCCATCTAGTCTCAATGTTTTTTCATAGTCTTCTATCTTATAAAATGTTCTTCATAGCCGGCCTATCTTTATAGACTCTGCAGCAATGATCAGCATTTATGGACATAATTTTAGTTTCCAGAGGACCAAATGTTATCTCCTCCTTGCCTGATAATGGCCTGATATGGAGAATTCTATTAACATTCACACACAATTTGGTTTAAAATCTCACTTTTTTCTGCCAATCTTTGTGCTGAGCAACTGCAAAATGCTATCTTTTTTTGTCCTTGCAAATCTTTACTTTGATCAGTGAAAATCTTTATTATCAGAAAGTCTGCCAAAAATTACTGTTAGATGTCCTCTCCTTGCCTTTTCTCCAATTTACTTCCATCAGTTTACCTGCCACTGAAGCATCCAATGTTCCCATCAATTTTCAGTGAAGCTACAGTTGTGCAGTGCTCTTAAGCGAAGACCATGAAAACATGGACTTTTAAGGCCCTTCACAGAGAGGGTGCTGGTTTGTTTTCCTTCCACTTTTCTCAGCTCCCACACAGATGACTACAGAAGCATCCTGGTGGTTCCCATTTACTAAACTGCTAGACATGGAAAGTACAATATGGGGGAGCTACATCAATCAGATGACTTTTTTCCAGGGTAGGAAAGAATGTGCCAGCTTTATTTTGCCGTTTCTGTTGAAAGATCAGTGTAAAGCCTGTTTTCTCTTCTTACCACAGTTAACATCCTCCCTAAAACACCATTTATCATGTTACTTTTACTTGCAGAATGCTAGTGCATTACTTCTAATTTCCCATTCCTGTGACTGAAAGGATCATTTAGTCCAACTGTGATTCTGCCTATCATTTCCTTGATGTTTTGGCTTCTTCCCCCCCCCCCCCAAAAAAAAAAAAAGACATGTAAAATTTATACACATGTATCTATACAGACTTTATGAAAAAACCACGTTTGCCTTCAGTCACTGGCTCATTCATGACCTTCCTTTCTTTTTTCAATTCATCCTTTGCCCTCAAAACGACACTTTGATCACCCTCAAGAACTTGCTTGGAGCATGAGACTTACAGTACAGGCAAACTGCTTCCAGGGCAAACACAGGGAGAGAATGAGTGCTTAGAAGAAAAATGTTCAAAGGAACAATCCCCAGATGAATCAAATAAAAAGATGAAGGAGGGAAATACCTAGGAAACAGCAGACAGAATCAAAAGAGAAAAAAAATACCTCTTCAGCTTCAGAGACCTTGGGATCTGCCTAAAGTTTCCAGACTTATGAATCTACAGAACTCAAGTTTGTGCATAAAGTCCTGTAGACTGTTGTCTAACTGACTGCTCCACATGCATTCTTTCGTGCTTATAAACAGATGAGATTTGAGGAAACACTAACAAACGTATACACATGAAACAAAGATAATAGGGAAAAAGGAACAACGTAACACACTTTTGCATGTTAAGAATTTTATGTAAAGTGTATGGGAGGAATTAAACAGAATGAAGACAAGGTCATGGTTTCAACAGGTGGTCTATGTCTTGTTTTGGCTGGATAGTACAGGAAAGACATCAACAAAGTGGCTGGAGTTGAGAGGAGGTTACTGAGATGGTGGGGCCAGAGCCCTTCCTCTGAGAGGAGAGATTGTGGGATGTGTGCTAGTTCAGCCGGGAGAAGGGACGGCTTCCAGGTCACCCAAGACCATCCTCGGCACTGATGGGAGGGATGCAGGAGACATGGCTGGGCTCATGACTGCAGTGTATGGCAGGAGGGAGGAAGGGAGCAGCACAGGCTGAAGCATGGGAGGCTGTAGGTATGGAGAAGATGTTTTCCTACGAGGACAACCTAGAGGTGGGGCTGGGGGGCCAGAGAGGTTGGGGAGTTTCACACCTTTACTGGCTGAAGCCCTGAGCAGCCCAGTATGAACTCACAGCTGAGCTTGCCTGGAAGGATCTACCATCTGTTCCAGGCTCTGTGAATCTGCCATTCTGTGATTTATTACTGGAAAACACAGGTGGGGTAGCTGAATCTCTCCCAGCTCCATATTCCTTCCCTCCCCCTCATCCCTTTACATAAGTTCTGAAAACAAAAACTGCATGGAAAAACCAGGAGGTTCCAATTAGTTACTCTTTTTTTTTTTTTTTTAATGAGACTTAGATGGCAAGAAACAGATCACCTGAACTCATTTAAGCAAATGCACAGTAATTAAACTAGGCAGCAAATGTGGAAGAATACTTAATTATCATCCTTCCAAAGATCTTACTTAGTAAACAAAACTTTCACAAGTGTGTAGATGGATCAGAACTCTTCATTTTACGGCATATAAAAAACTCTGGGCAACTGACTACAATAAGTGATGGACACAGGGGTGTTTCTCCAAACAGAGCATAATGCACAAAGGCAAGCTCTGTTTCTTCATTCATGGTGGATTGTACACCTTTATGAAAAGAATTTAAAGGATCAGCACAGGCATTTAGTCACAAATATATGATTTTAGAAACCTAGGTTCTTCCTCTCTCTCATGGATAAGCACACATGTATATGCATATGTATATGTATAGACACATCCCTGTATATACATATATGCATATGTGTGTATATATATATATACCTATATAAATATGCATGCACATACACATATTTCCCTTTCCAGGAGCTGATATATAATATCTCTATAAAGACAGCCCCTAGATGACCACAGAATCATAGAATGGCTGGAGTTGGAAGGGACCTTAAAGATTGTCTAGTTCCAACCCCGTGCCATGGGCAGGGACACTTCCCACGAGACCAGGTTGCTCAAAGTCCCATCCAGCCTGGCCTTGAACACTTCCAGGGATGAGGCACCCACAAGTTCTCTGGGTAACCTGTTTCAATGTCTCAGCATCCTCATAGTAAAGAACTTTTTCCTTACACGTAATCTAGATCTACCCTGTTTTAGTTTAAAATGATTGCCCCTTGTCCTGTCACCAGATGCCCTTATAAAAGGTCTTTCTTCACCTTTCCTGTAGGCTCCTTCATGTACCGAAAGGATGCTAAAAGGTCTCCCTGGAGTCTTCTCCAGGTTGAACAGACTCAATTCCCTCAGCCTATCCTCAGAGGAGAGGCCCTGCATCCCTCTAATCATCTCTATGCCCCTCCTGTGGACCGTCTCCAATAGATCCATGTCCTTCTTGTGTTAGAGGCTCCAGAGCTGGACACAGTATCCCAGATGAGGTCTCAAAAAGAGCAGAGCAGCAGAATCACCTCCCTCAACTTGTTGCCACTCTTCTTTTGCTGCAGCCCGGGATATGGCTGGCTATTTGGGCTGCCAGCACATATTGCCAGCTCATTTTTTTAATGCTTTCTCAATAAATACCCTCAAGACCTTCTCTTCAGGGCTGCTCTCAATCCACTAGTCACCTAGCCTACATTTATGCTTATGAACTGCATATTCAAATGCTCAGTCTGGACCTCGATTAAGATCCACATAGAATAGATGTTGAACCTCAGGAGAGTGAAAATAAAATTTTATTGATTCGAGTTGTTCCTGAATACTCAAGTGCCTATGGTTTCATGGGACAAGTTGGCTGCTCAGAGTTTCAGAGCAGAGAAATACTCACCTGTCATAAGCACCTTCAGAAAAGCTCTTATTGCAGGGGATTGGGAAAGAATTGTAGTATATGTATTGGCACACCTGACTTGAATCACAGAGGGATTTTGCTGGATCCTTCAGTAAAGTTAAACCGGTAATACAATTGCTGTGCACTTTCTAGTTGAATGTGTTACCAAGGAATGCATATAGGTGACTAATAGTATAACTGTTTCACAGACAGAGCAACTGAAAATCGCGAATGTTAAGAGGCTTGCTTTGTAGACGTAGGACTTCAGCTACTCGGAGAACACTGATTTTCTGCAGATTTTTTCATCCTAGAAGCATCATCATCATGTGATGTGGACTAACATCTTTTCCTCTAATACCTTTTCTTCTCCCTCATTTCACTGTACATGGTACTATGCACACAAAAAGGGTATGGCTGAGGCTAGCTTATGCCACTAACGCATCAGACAGGGCAAAAGGTACTGAGAATAACTGATATAAAGTAGAGCAACATTAAGCCTGTCACCTATGAAATTAGAGATAAAACCACCAGCTAGTTGGATTACCCTTTGCCTGAAGTGTCTTAAATTCATTCTGGCATCTTTCCACTCCAAACTGACTGAAGTGTATTTTGTTAAAGTTTAAGATCTTAAGGGGCTATAAAGCCTTACAAGAGAAGCAACTATTCCCTTTGAATTTACTTAACATTTCATTATAAATAAAACAGGCGGACTGAAAACTGTGCTGGGTCTCAAAACGCATTAAAGTGTATATCTTGTTGTACAGAGTTGTGTCTGATGCTCAGCCCTACCCCAAAGGGATGGAGAAAGACCTCTAGTCCCCTAGATTATTAGTGTATTTTTATATACAGTTACAATCAGACATCTTTTTTATAATTTCTTTTTTATCTTTGTTTCCAGAGTTATCGTTATTAGCCTGCTCATGTACTTGTATGTGTTTGTGCTCATTTCTGGGTGTTTGTATGCACACATACAGCTTCAAAAAGCCTTGGACAGTCTTAATTGCGTTTAGAAGGATCTGTAAGCTCACAATCTGCAGGGGTACAAGCCCTGGTGAGCATCACATTGTGAAATGAAGAAAGGCTTTCTGCATCCACGGGCGTGTGTGACTCCCTCCTCCTGATAGCCTGCCTGTGCCCTGCAGGGGCCTCGGCTGTGCAGCTCTGGAAACCACACTCTGCTACAACCACAACCTCATAGATGCCCGAATCCTGGCAGTATTTTCACCTAGCAGTTTGTCACATTGTTTTAAAGAAAGATGAGGACTGTTAGTCTGATCTGCTGATATACTAAAATTATACTAATGTGCCAGTCAAACAGAATTGCCCTCAAAGTCATTTTGCAGAATCATAGAATCATAGAATATTTCGTGTTAGAAAGGACCTTTAAAGGTCATCTAGTCCAACCACCCTGCAGTGAGCAGGGACATCTTTAACTACCTCAGATTGCTCAGAGCCCCATCAAGCCTGACCTTGAATGTCTCCAGGGGTAGAGTCTTCGCCACCTCTCTGGGCAACCTGTTCCAGTGTCTCACCACCCTCATGGTAAAGAACTTCTTCCTAACATCTAACCTAAATCCACCCTGCTCTCATTTAAAACCATTACCCCTTGTCATGTCGTAACAGGCCTTGCTAAAAAGATTGCCCCATCTTTCTTTCAGAAAGATCCAAAAGAGTTGCTAGGAACATGAGATAGCAAAGGCATTTCTAGGCAAAAATACCTGTCCATTGAGCAGAGGAAAAAAAATACCAAACACAAAAGGTGTGCTTCTCTTCTGCCTAATACACCGTTTAGTTTAGATGTCTGCAGCTTCAGATTTGCATATGTGCAAGCAGGTAACATATGACTTCTGTAAAAGAGTCAAAGGCTTTATTGCTATTGCAAAAAAATTATCTGACAGTATAATTATTGAAGTATCATAAAAATTAAAATCTTGGTAGCTTATTGAGGTTGGAAAAGACCTCTGAGATCAACAGATCCAACCTATGTCCCAACACCACCACATCAGCTAGACCACGGCACTGAGTGCCACATCCAGCCTCTCCTTAAACACGTTCTGGGACGGTGACTCCACCACTTCCCTGGGCAGTGCAATCCAATGTCTGAGCACCCTCACCATGAGGAAATGCTTCCGAGATCCAACCTAAACCTCCCCCGATGCAGTTTCAGGCCGTGCCCTCTCATCCTGTCAGTAGTTGCCCACGAGAAGAACTCGACCTCTACCTGACTACAACCTCCCTTCAGGTAGTTGTAGAGAGTGATGAGGTCTCCCCTGAGTCTCCTCTTCTCCAGGCTAAACACCCCCAGCTCCCTCAGCCTCTCCTCACAGGACTTTCCCTCCAGTCCCTTCCCCAGCCTCGTTGCTCTCCTCTGGCCCCCGCTCCAGCACCTCAAGATCCTTCTTGCAGTGAGGGGCCCAGCCCTGCACACAGGGCTCGAGGTGAGGCCTCACCAGTGCTGAGCACAGGGGCAGAATTACATCCCTGCTCCTGCTGGCCACACTGTTCCTCACACAAGCCAGGATGCCATTGGCCTTCCGGGCCACCTGGGCACACTATGGGAGGAGATGTCACCATCTCGCCCCAAGGATATGACACTTTAAAGGATTATATTAAGATGACTCATTCACTGAGTATTTGCACAGTCTTTTTATTCACTAGTGTTTACTACTTTCCTTACTAGTGGGGATTTGAGTTTTTTTGATATGAACTGAGGTTTTTTGATATGAAACCCAAAGAGACCTTTTTTTAGTAGGATCATTTCTTCACCTTCCTAAATTCGGATCACTTTCTAGCAGTAATTTTTTTGAGAAGCAGATGACTAAGATAACCATACAACACTAAACCATATTTCTAGTTCACTGCTTGTAAAAAGCTGCTTGTCTGGATTTTTCAAAGGTAATTTTGTTCAAATGTTTTATGACAGATGTAGTCAACTAATAAGAATGTCATATTGAATATTTTACTATGACAAATCCCACAGCATTCTACTGCTGCTGATCCTCTGGCCTTTTTGATAAGACACAGAAGCATGACTATTCACATAAACACAGATTATTCACAAATAAGGGCTGAAATGCAGTTTACAGAAGCAGCTCAGATTTTGCAGCCATATTGGCATTTTACAGAAGACATGATACCTACAGTGCCGGTAAAATTAAGCTGCTGACTTGAGGAGATGTGAGAGATATAAAAAAAGAATCCCTTCACTTTTGGATAATAGCATGAAATTTTTAAATCCTAGGCAGAACTGACTAAACCACAAATAGAATGCTTTTCTATTTAAATGGAAACATTTTGCTTTCCTCAGATACTTCCTTTCCTACAGCTCAACCTCAAGAGAGTTTTTGCAGCTGTATTATAAATGCCTGACAATTGTGGTTGGAAATACAGACCATTCTGTAAGTAGCAAGGACAACTGGATGTAACCATTGCTGCAAAGTATTCCTGTGAGAAACAGAATAATGGGAAACCAAAAAACATAGCAGAGAGGAATCTGTTGTGTTACAGCAGGCAAATTATGTTCTTTCCATGTTTGGTTAAGCTGGCAAGAACTTAAATATTGCTCTCTATGTCAGACAAAAATCAGTCATTTTTTCTTACAGAAGGGAAGATGAAACTTTTCAGTTCTGATTCCCCCTCCACGGAAAAATAGTCTAGCAATTCAGCTACCACCTCAAAGGTACAGTACAAAGGCTGAGAGCAAAAAAAACAATACTATGTTTATAACCTTAACTTATGAGCTTTCACAGCAAAATAGCCAAGAAACCTATTTCTCCCACTCTCCTTCCCTGTCAAACTTATTTCATCAACCCCACACAAATATTTCCTCTAACTTCCTGGCCATATATTTTTTCCTGCTTTTCTAAAGGCTTTTGGATCCTGAACATTCCTTAATGTCTTGATCCTGTCTTCAGTCAGTCCACAGTAGTTCAGCAAGAAAACTTCATCCATTCCTCACTGTTTAGCAGATGCAGTGCACCTGCCAGTTTGCACTTTTATTGTAATTGCAAAAAGGTGCAAATATTTCTTATGAATTTTAACTTTATACTTCCAAAGATGAAGTTTTGTACTTGTTATGTACAGTTTCAGCTTCATATTACTACCTGAACATGTAAGCACCAGCTCAGCTGCATAGAAAAACTGTCTCTATTTTCTGGAGTTTTGATATGGCTGAAGCAAAGCTGTGCTGAGAAAAGATGATAGTCATTCTGTGTAGGCCTTTCTTGAGGTGAATCCGGGTTCAGTGTGATGACTGTGACAGCAGGAAGAGGTATGAGGAAGGACCCTGGCTGAGAGCCAGGGCCAGGAAAAAGAGATCTAGAAGAGAGAGCATGAGGAGATCAGTGTGGAAGGTGGACAAGAAGGATGAAGAAAAGATATGACAGGAGACAGACTGAGAAGTTGCAGGGAAGTGTCCTCAGCAGTGCTGAAATTGTGTGGATGGGAGGTGGAAAGAAACAACCAGGGATAAATTCACATAGGACACAGGTGGAGGATGAAGTCAAGGTCTGCTTGATGGCAGGGAAGAAAGTATTAAGTGGGAAACATGATACACAGTAGGGTCCAAACAATGGAGCTGCAGTTTTGTAGATGCATTAAACACAGCTAAACAAGCATACTTCTAGAAAACCTCTAATACTGTGTTTTCCCAGAGTCTTTCCTGTAATCTTTCAGAAGTCAGTACTGCAGGTTTATCATAACGCCCTGAGGCTAGAGCATGACTCAGGCAATGGCCTAACTCAGCTGTACTGAGGGAAAATACTGCCTCTATGTATGTTGTAATGATTGACTCTAATTCCTAATTGCAATATACAGTTCTTGGCTTGCCTGTCAGAGAAATGAATTAGAAACAAAAGAGTGAAGGGCAGTATGGCAACCAGTCAGCAGCTTGTAATTTCAGATGACATTTTCATACTTTTGAGGCAACCGTGGAAGTTGCTGCCCTGGTTAATACTTTTTTTTCAACCAGCAGCCCATTTTAGTGCTCTAGTGCAATGGTAGAGAACTGCATTTCCTAGCTCTGCCATATGCAAGTGCTTGCTTATTGTGTTGTCAAGGTTGCCAGTATGAACTACCAATCGTGAAATCTGCAATGTTTCTTCAAGTTGATACCACCTTAAACTTGAAGAATTTTACATTTAAAGGTAATATGATTAGCAACTCTGTAGCTATTTGAATTAATTTCAGTCAAAGTTTTTGTGTCAGTCACATTCTGGGAGATCTGTTGAGGACTTTTAGAAGATTTGGAACGATTTCTTCCTACTTTGCCCCTTTTATACCAAACAAATGCATTTGTATTTTAGTGGTATTTTATCAGCTCTAAGAGTAGGTCATCCCACCAGAGATCACAGATTATCAGTGTTAAAGTGGGATTATTTCAACACAAAGAAATTTTTCTAACTTGATGCCCAGTCTGAACGCAGAGTTTTTGGAAGCCTCCAGTTCTGTACTCCTCTGAGTGGAAACATAAGGCAATAGTTTGTATTTCACAGAGATTAACAAAGAACAACATTCGGTTTTCATGTTTGCCAACTAGAACAAGTAGCTATATAGCATCACCAAGTTCTTACTAGTAGATGAGGGCTTCACTGTATGTCACCTACAGTGAACAAAAGCGTTACCGTTAAACAGAGTATATTGATCTCCTTGGACCACAGTAGATTACTGAGTATAATTTATAATATTACTGAGTATAATTTCATCAGCAGAGAAACAAAGATGTTCAGTGAGGAAAAAATATCTGTTTCCCTGCAACTCTGGGCAATACTGTTTAAATATCCATTCATTTGGATTAGAAAGAGGGTTAGTTGTAGAAAGGTCACTAGTAAAACAGGCCTGAGAGAAACTTTATGGATCATCGAACTTTGCCTTCTCCTGTCATGAATCCTTTTTCATCCTCAAGCCATACTTGTTCTTCTAACATCACCATAAGAACTGTAGCAGGATTTCCTCTGGCTTTGCCTTGAAGGAATTACTTCTTCTCTCTGTAGGAGTTCTGACAGTTTTCTTAATGTGCAGCAGAGGTGAGCAGCTTTTACGTACCTTTTCTGACTGTTGTTGCCCTAGGTCATGATGGCTTCAGAGACACTGTTGTTGAAACTGAACACCTCAGTGCTCAGATGCACAGAAGTGTTCAAACTGAGCCATAGTAAGCTCTCATCACAGATGGCTGTTTCTTCTTCATAGCAGTCTTTTCAGGCTTACTACAAGTCTTAGTGTGATGGTGCTACATCAAAAATTGTGTGGCAGCTCTGTTACAAAGGAACAAACTGTAGGGTCATACTTTCTGAGTCACCAGGAGCTCTGGGAAACCCGAGTTGAGAAATTTTGACAAGCTGCAGTTCAAGCTCCTGTTACTGTTACTTAACCTGCATGTCTGCTATAGATAAAAAAGCTGCACATAACATTAGCTGTGCAAACATAGATTTTTCCTTAATCAAAGGACTTGCTGCCAGTGGTCTATAAGAGCCTATTTTCTTTCAATCACTTGTGTTCCAAAAATTCTGCTGTGCCCTCTATATTATTTTATGAAATGAACATCTGCAAAATGGCATATTTTTTGTTTATCTGTGAATGCTTTAGGTTGTCCCTTGGTTATTTGCTAAGCAAAAAGACACATGTGGACCCATTCCCAATATTTAAGAAAATAATGTGGTTTGTTCACATGTATGTACACAATAGAAATACGCTTGTGCTGTTGTGCAGAGAAAAAGGATAAGATAATTACAACCTGTCTAGCATGCTGATAAAAAACAGTAGTCAAAAAAATAAGACAACATCTGTGATAAAATCAGAAGGGCCCTGGACTAAGCCATCAGATACCTGAACTAAGGACATTTGATACAACTGAGTTAATACTGTCTTTGTTGCTTTGATCTTTCTTTTTGCTATCTATATGAATAGAAGCCTTTTCTCTAGAGGGTATTGATGGCTACAGTAGTTGAATTCTCTGAAATTTCCTTGTTTGTATTTAATGAAGGAATTCCTTTGTAATTTTTACTCTTGAGGAAAGCACTGAAGTTATAAAACTGGAATTTCTCTCCGATTATCAAACCTATCCTTTAAGAAGAGAATAATAATACTTCCCTTTTTCACAGGCAATTAGCTATTAGAACAATAGGGCCCTTATTTATTATCTGGATAAGACAAGAATTTGCACAGTGCACATATAAAGCAGGAGAAGGAAAAAAAACAACATGATTTAAGACAAAATACTGTTCTCTTTCCATGTATAAGGTACTGGGACTACGAAATTTTACAGTATAACCCAAGCCTTAATTTTATTAAATTTGCTCATGAATAATTATCAAAGAGTGAGCAATTTCTCAGACAGGAGAACTCTAGGTAAATAAGGATAACACAAATGAAAAGCAGAAGAACCCTGACAGCAAATGTGAGCTGCCAGAGGACATCACTGCAGACGTTGCAGACGCTGAGCAGCCAGTGGGGTAACACACCCCAGCCTAGTTCTGGTGCCAGCCCTAGGGCAGCATTCTGAAACAGTGTCTCACATCCACACCTCTTCTGATACTGAGACCAAAACATGCTGTTTCTGTCAAACTTTGCTGGGAAGAAATATCTGGCTTTTCATCTGAAGTCACACAGGCTACATGCACAGTAAAGAAATAAGAGTCCAACACTCTGCTCTCCATTAAAATGGTAAGAAGTTGTACAGTGCAGCTGACAATGTGCCTGGCCTGCTCTCTTCTCCATGCTGAAGACATAGTCTCATCAGCATGTCTGAGAATAGCAGCATGGTCCACAAGTAACTTCATTTAGATATGTAGTACTAGTCTTACAGATAAGAACATAGATTAGAAGAAAGTTGGGTTTTTCTGTTTATGTCGGGTGAATACAGCATAGGCAGCACCTTGTTTTTCACAGTTTCAGTGTTTTACTTCAGGCCTTTCCAGTCTCTACCATATCTAGCCACACAGTTCATCTGTCCCTACATGAAAACAGTAAATCAAAACTTCACACTTTAAGAAAACAAGGTACAGACACGCTAAAATGGTTTTGTAGGAGAAGAGGTTTTCAGAAAAACAGAACATGGCATTTTGGGCTTCTGGATCCCGTTCTGTTTCCTCAGAGCTGCAGGACCACTTTTCTTCAGGGCACAGCATCTTGAAACTTTGCATCTCTGACATATACAGTTGCAAGAAAAAGTTTGTGATCCTTTTGGAATTTCATGGTGTTCTGCATTAATTTGTTGTAAAATGTGATCTGTCATCTGAATCCAAAGTATTGACAATAATGAAGACACTTTGGGACTGTGGCTACTCCACCAAGAAGTGAGCGCACCATCAAAACGACCCCAAAAGCACAATTAAGACTGATCAACGAAGCCGAGAAACAACCCTGAGTAGCAGGCAAAGAGTTGAAGGCATCACTGGAACTGGTTGACATCTGTGTTCCTGAGACTAGAGTATATAAAACATTGAACAAGCAGGGTGTCTATGGGAGGACACCACAAAGGAAGCCACTGCTTACTACAAAGAATGTTGCTGCATGTCTTAAATTTGCAAAAGAGCACATTGACACTGCACAGTGGTATTGGCAAAATGTTTTGTGGACTGATGAAACAAAGACTGAACTATCTGGAAAGAACATGCAACATTGCATCTGGTGTAAAAAGGACACTGCGTATCATCACAAAAACATCATCTCAACCGTAAAATATGGTGGAGGAAACATCATGATTTGGGCCTGCTTTGCTGCATCAGGGCCTGGCCAGCTTGCAGTCATTGAGGTGAAGATGAATTCCCAAATGTATCAAAAAATTCTTCAGGATAATGTGAGAATGCCTGTACATCAGCTGAAACTCTGTAGACGCTGGGTGGTGCAACAGGTCAATGACCCAGCACATCAGAGTAAGTCCACAACAGAATGGCTTCAGAAGAACATAATCCACCTTTTGGAGTGGCCAAGTCAGAGCCCAGACCTCAACCCAATAGAGATGCTCTGGAATGACTCGAAGAGAGCCGTACACATGAGACGTGCAAAGAATGTGACAGTGCTAAAGCAGTTCTGCCAGGACAAATGGGCTAAAATCCCTCCTGAACGATGTGTGGCTCTGATCCACAGCTACAGGAAGAGCCTAGTTGAGGTTATTGCTGCCAAGAGGGGTCAACCAGTTGTTGATTCCAAGGATTCACTTACTTTTCCCACTAGCATTCTGAATGTTGAATGAGTGTGTTCAGTAAAGACATGGAGGATAGGAATTGGATTTTTGTTATTATTTTAGGCATATTCTGTTTGTCAATACTCTTGATTTAGATGACAGTTAGGTCACATTTTACAACAAATTAATGCAGAACACCATAAAATTCCAAAATTCTTGCAACTGTACATTGGTGCAGTATGCTTCGTTTAATAGCAGGAGTTGGGTTTAGTTCTCTCTAAGACTTTAGCACCAGTATAACTATAGTGTTTTAATCAGATTTACTTCTGTATTATGTCACTAAAAGATCAGCATTTCCCCGTCTTTAGCTTAGGCTGTGGTTTACGTTTGATTTGCAGCAATAAAAAATCCTATTTTTTTCCCAGACTTTGATGCCAGACCTTCAAGACTATCCTGCTTTTCAAAATTTTGATTATTTTTGTTTGGTTTACAAAGTTAGATTTTTTTCCCTTATGTATTTAGGCTTCAGAGAAAGGTCTCTCTCTTTCCTGAATTTCTTGAAAGGTGAGAGAACTGTTAGTGTAAATCCAGATACCAAAATTTAGCAAAATGGTAATGTGTTAGCTGCAGAACAAACTTTAGAAAATAAGAACTGTAAGAGTGGGTCAGACAAATAACGTGATGAACATAATATCCATTTGCAAGAAGAAGCTCTCTCTGCCTGTAAGTATTTTCATGGAACTATAATGTACCTAAAAAGTGTGGCAACAATATAAAGAAACTTTTCTTTATATATAACTGAAGTCTTGCTGCTTATTCTTATTCCTAATGTTCATTTCACTACTAAACCCAGCAAGCTCAGTAAACTGTGGATATTAGTTAAAATAATTTCCTTTAGAAATTATTTTCATTGGTTAATCACACAGCACGTCAAACACTGCCTGTATCTCTTATGAATGCATCCCATTCACTGAGTGTCACTGAAGTACAGAATAGAGCAGAATAGTTCCACTGGAAAGAGACCTACAACAATCGTCTCGTCTAAGTGCCAGTGAGCACAAGTCAATTTCCTTCTTTACAACTTGTAACATTTATATTTGTTACATATCCTCTCACTCATCTGCTTGTCAACCTAAGTAATCCTAGTCCTGCTAATCTCTTCTTTTAACAGATATTCTCTCCTGTGGCTGTGTAATTCATGCTACAGAGACAGAGGGAAGGCATCAGCCAGTGCTTCCCTGACCGGAACAGCTCTTGCTTTCCTCCCTGCAGACCTAGAGACTTAGAGGGTTAGGGGAAAAAAAGGGAAATCCTCCTTAGGGCCAGTCATGAGATGATTATGAACAGCTCTGGCTGTGACTGAGTGCTAAGAATAACCAGAGATAATGCCAACAGGACTGACAGGGACTTTTGGTGCACAGAATACCAGAGCAACAGTTTTTGCTCAAAAATAATTTGACGAGAGATATGAAATGTTGCCAGCTTGAAAGTATTTCTCAGAAAACTACAATTACCTGGAATAGCATGTGTGATTTAGTGTGTTCAACTATCCATCCTCACCAGGATCCTTCATAAGCAGTCAAAAGGAGAGCTTCTAATCTTATTCTACGCACAAATAAGTAAATAGGCTTCATTATCAAGTTATTAAAGAAGGGATAAATCTTTGTTATTACGATTAGTAAACTGGTGGATTATGAATGTTATTTTTGCTGGATTCAGTTTCAATAAATGATAATGAAGATCAGACAAATAATTTTATCACATTTTTAGGAACTCTTTGTATAACCAATGTGCATCATCCTAGTTTTGGTAGCTGCAGAATGAAGAAGTCACCTCAAGCAACAGAACATGCTGGCCACACTTTCACATTTTATTCTTTTTAAAGAAATACTTGAAGACAGTTTCAGTTCTGAGAGAGGCACAAACAACTGCCCTTAAAAGTGAGTGGATATTATATGTCCATGTCAAAAGGCAGAAGAGTTCAGGCCGATAATGGCAGGAGATAGAGTAAATAAAACCAATATCACATTTTAAGTAGTTTTGATTACAATATTTACTATTTACAAAGATAACACATTTAACTCTTAGGAAAAGGCTGTATGGAACAATAAGGTGAAGGTAGATTCTGACTATTTTCTACTAGGTAGTATAGACTGCTGTTGCAACGCTTTTAGAAAACATAAATACGTTACCAGGAAACACATGAAAGTATTTACTATTTTAAACTCACTATACTACTATATAGTAGAAAGTCAACTCTTCTCAAAACTTTATAGCCTCACCTAAGCAGGAAACATCACCAGAAAATCTAGTAATCAGATCTATGAATCTATTAACCTCCATATGGTACAGAGCTTCTTCAGCACTCCATTCCTTTGCCACTTATTTGTCATCTCCTCTATTGAAAAACCACAGTTGGATTGGTAATAGTTTATTATCACTTGCTGAAGGAAGGAAAGGCTCACAAGACTCATGCTGGGGTGGTCAGTATCTCTAACATTACAGAAATAATTTCTCACATGCTATACTCCTGCTGTCCAAAGAGACTCCTTACTTACTGAGATGTCCACAGGATTTTATGTTTAAGGTGAACTTAATTATTGTTTTGCTTAAGACATTTCAAAGAAGCTGAGACATGGAGCCTATGTCATAGCATTTTCCTCCAGCCTGGGTCAGCCATAATAAACCCAAGAAAAACTTCAGAAGTGTTCAAGATGTCCTCTTGACACAGCTTACTGCACATTAATTCTTGTTGTGGGGCTCTGTGTGAATATTCTCAACCTGTTCTGTGAATATTTTCCACCTTTTTTATTTCAATGCATCCTACTTATAAGGGATTCGTTGTGTCAGATGGGACTCACAGACAAAAGAATAAGAAATTCTGTAATGTTATCTACCATTAAAAACCCAAGGTTTGCAAAAGAATGCATTTTTATTTATGTTCTAAATGCTTAATGATAATTTCACAGTAATAAGGAAAATCTCTTATTTTTCATTACTCCTAATGATGTGTACATGAGCTGATAATTGAGAACAAACTGCTTTTGCCTTTGAAAAATATGCTGCTACTCACCTGGTTGTTAGCGGAAGTTCTAGTTCCTGAAGTACTGCTGAAAAACAGTCTTCCCCACAAAAGTCCTTCACTCATGTTTGTTGGGGCCATACGCACGTTCAAAGTCGTATCTTGTGTGGTATTGTATTAAGGCCTTGAGTTTCCTGCAATACTGAATTCCTGAAGTCTGTTGTCTAATAAACTAATATGGTCTCAAAGCACTCTTTCGCGTGTACCTCAACTATCTACAACATGGGACACTGTAAGAATGCACAGTACAGGCAATGAAACAGCTGCAGTCAGACGTAGGACATAAGGAAAAATCTTCATTCAGATTTATAGATATGTAGCAATATCGTTTTTCACGAATCTTTAATGAAAGTAATGCAGACAAAGACAACCTTGTTCTCTTACCCAAATATTTACATTCTATAAAAGCATTCCTCATTGCAGTGCCTCCATAAATTACTCAGCAGATGGCTCACTAAGTTGACTTCTTAAGGATATATTAATATTCAGAAGAAAAAAATGCATTAATCTAAAAAGCCTCCGAGATTTTGGAGGAAATTTTGCCAAAGATACTGTGCAATTTATTTCCAGACAGCCAACAAAAATTATGTCAAATGACACTTAAAATTATGTTAGCTCAACAGAGTAAAAAGGCAACTCCTTCACCAGTTAAACTAAGGCGAGAAAAGGCTTAGTCAGCTAGCCTGCTTCGGATGTTCTCTGAAGGGGGAAACCCCTGCCTAAACCCCACCGATCAAGTAGCTATCAACCATACAGGGAGCCTATGGCCGCTTGTTCAGATGTGGATGTCTGCACCACAGGAAGGAAGATTTTTCCACCAGATAAATCCCTCCCCATGTGCTGCTGTGAACGAGTCAAAGCAATGCTCTGGTGCAGCTTTATTTCCGGCCCACCTCCAAGAAAATTCATCAGGTGAAGTTGTAGGAGCTGTGGTGATGTGATTGCTATTATCGGATTATCACCTTGGGATTCACCTGGCATACTGATTTATAGGTGTGGATTATTCTCAATTGTATCTTGAGAATAAACCTAAGAGCTCCTGGAAAGTAAAGTTGTAAATATTAGCACTTTCTCAAAATGTTCCTTCACCTCAGTTGTTTTAAACAAGATTTATTATGTTTCAAGCAGTTGTTATAATAAACTTGCATTTGGAGAGAGCTGAGCCCATTAGCATTCAAAACAGGACTGAATATATCAGTGTGTTATAGTGCAGTGAATTAAGTACTAGTTCAAAACACTGTGTATTAGGACACATTAACTCCAGTTTTATTCCAACAGTGGCTTGGATTAAAGCAACAAAATGTATCGCATTGCCAAAAAGAGCACACGCTTTGAAACCATTATTGCATCAAAACTGAGAATACAGCTTTCAGGTAAGGAGTTGTAACTTCCTAAAATGCTTTTAAAAAGTTACCTGTGATGGTCTGACCACAGCTCGTGCTGCTTTTTGTCTGCTGTACTTAGATGCTAGGATAAGAATAATTCAATTTCTTTAAAATGTGCTGTGCATTCACAAGCACTTTCACATCTGACTGTGACCAGCTGAGATACTTTTATAGGGAAGAACTCTTTTCAACTTAGTAGTGTAAACAATTTTAATCTAAACATTAACTCAATAATGAAAGTCTTCACACACTTCTCATCCAGGCATGGATTTGAGCTGGCTAGGTGTTCTTCTGAAGCAGTATTTTTCTCCAAAAGGCCAATTTATCAAAATCAAAAAATTCAAAAGAAAATTAACAGCTTAAATAGAATCATGACTAGAAAGAGGGGCAGAATGTATTTTTTTTATTAAATGAGAAAAAGGGGTAAGTGAGTGGAGAGAAAAAGCAGCAGAAACAGCTTGATGGTTGGGGACACAATTTCCAGCCTTTGTTCTCCTTCACTTATATGAAAGACATATCTCCTACATTTCATTTTTTGTCCCAGTTAATATAAAAGTTGGAGTGGGTCTCTGATCCCACTTAGAACTCTTGCACACTTGCAGAAAAAAATAATTCTGAATTCAAGGACCATTTATCTGTTTCAGGTATGGGAAACGGCAGAGCAGTGAATTTAATCTTTGTCATATGTTTTTCTGTCTATGATCCTAACATACAAGTTGCTGTCCATCCATCTGTGAGCTGTCTGACTCTCTGCTCTTTCACCCTTCCCCTTTCCAGACCTAAGGAGCAAACAAAAATGAAAAATGTTGATTTTCCACTGATGTGAAGTAGAAAATACTTGAGTCTTGGGAAATTAAGATAGAAAACTCAATCTGCATTCCACAACCCATGTAAAAATAGTTGTGAAATATATACACTAATTTTTTAAGCATTTCACAACTGTTAACCACTATGTTTCACAGTGTTGGTGCCCTGTCCACTCCACACAACCAAAACCAAAGATAAGGATATAGGTCTAGTAAGAACATCACCCTAGATTCTTTTTGGAGCTTTTCTTTTTCAGAATAGATGATCCTTTTATTCAATGTAAGGTTGTTATAAAGGGTCCAGAGCTCCTTTTTCTGCAGTTTCATCCACTAAACATCAGTACTAAAGTATATTTAAATCATTTTCCTATCTCATTCTTTTCAGAGTACTTGAGGAACTCAGGGCTCCTGTGCCTCTCCTTTCTCAGTAGATTTTTTTTGTTAAGTGGGGAAACTTTCATAATTGATGTTCTGTGTGCATTTATTAGAGGTTAAGGAAAGACGGTTTATGACGTTTTTTCTGCCTGGTAGGAGGATTCAGCACAAAGTAGGACTGCTAATGAACTTAAATTCAGCAATAATGCCCAGATTTCTTGGCTACAGGGCTTATTCTTTGCTTCAGACACGGAGTGCATCTGTAGCACACACTGCCATGCTGGGCAGAGGGATACGCTCCATGTAAGTTAGCTGAAGAAACATTAGTACAAGAGAGAGCTCATTACAAGATAAATTAACCTGCTTCTTATTCAGAGACAGCTTGCTTATGTTTAAAGACTTTTACACTATGCTGCCATGAGTATTGTGGATAATGACTGCTTAGGGCGATATTCTATATTCTGGATTCCTGTCCTGTTTTCTCTGATGTCAAAATTACATTTTCTCTTTTCAGTCAAAGAGCCTGGAAGATTCACTCAAGCATTCCTTCCTGAAATTACAGTCTTTTATCCTTCCTGTTGGAAAGGGTATTCCTTTGAATATTTGCCCTCATCACTGAAGTACATTGAAGGTCTGTACGTTTGGGATGTCTGCAGGAACACAGAGATTGTCAAGTACAAGCTCTACTGCTCTGTGACATGATTAAACACACCTGCCCTTTCTTCATTCAGTTACGCTTTTGGGAAGCATTTATGTATTGAGTTTCACCAGACATCATCCAGTTTCTCTAATATGGTAGATCATCATGCAAAGGATGATTCATTAAAGTTAAATGCTAGAAATGCCAAGATAGGTTTCATATGAAAAGGAAGAAAAAAGGTCTCCAACCCCCAACTGTCTGAGCACTGCAGGACTTACGAATGCATCTACAAAAGAGTGGATAGGCTGAAGTGTTGGATTTCTCACATGACATTGTTTGGAAGGCAAAACTGACCTACATGCATGTTATTTAAGCTTGAGAAGCTACATCCTTGAGAAAATTAAAATTATTTTAGATTGTAGCCTAAACACTTTCTCAGCATCATGAGACCTTATTAAACTCATTTCACTGCTTTTCAGAAAGTACTCTCATGACATTGAAGGTTATTCTGCTTCAATGCTGTCTCATGGCCTGACACCTGAGAAGGCTAAAAGATCTCTGAAGCTGTCGAGCTTCTGTGGCTGACCTCACATTTTTGTCTCACAGAACACATCTATGCAGAAGTCTAAGTCACAGAAACACAAAGTGTTTCCAGCCTGTAGAAACACTGAAAAGACTCACAGGCTGCTTTGAGGAAGATCAGAATGATTTCCCTCCTACTTCCACAACACAATGTCTTTTGCTTGTTTTTCATCCTTCTCTCCTTGCACACACAGTGTGTACACAGATGCATTTTCCCCTAGGAGAGTGATAGTGTATTGATAATTTTTTTCAATGAGTGATGACATAAAGGCACTCAAATGAAACAGAAGTTTGAGAGTCTACCCAGAGGCAAGATTGACTCAGATTTTGGATTGTGTCTCCTAACTAATAGATGTCATAATTATTGGTCCTGTAAGAACAGCAATGTATGTGAGGGATACACAAAACACTATATAATATCCCTACAGTCTTCCAGATTAGACCTTCAACTACACACAGTAAAATCAGTTTTACTTTATGCATTGTCTAACCAGAAATTTTATGCCACAGTAATCCTACAGTACTGTATTGCAGTAATAAATAGTAACAAATAGCATACAGGGAAGCCTTGAAAATATTTGTAGGCTAAGGAATATCTAGTAAATATTTTCCTAATCTGATATTTATAATAGCCATAAAATCTGCTTCCAGAGCCTTGAGCGACCAGACCAATCTAAGCGAGGTGTTACATATCTGAATCATAGCTTTAAAATAGACTGCACCTTAGAATGTATTTGTTACATAGTCTAAAGCGTAGGTATTAAACTCTATGGGTTTTTTATTTTAACAAAAGCACTCGGATCATCTAGAAATACCATAATTACTAAGAAATCAGTTATACTAAATGCTAAAACACTGAAGGTCAAACACATTTCAGACCACAGCATAATGTCTTCGAAGGTAATTTTTTTCTATATGACTAGTTTAATTTTGATAGAATATCATGGGCAACATCTAGTTTTCTTTTAGCATGAAATAAACCTAATTTGAAAAAATCCTTGTCGTGTCTACTGTGTAGTGTTTTAGTCACCCTATCCTTTACAGATTAAGCTCTTTGGCATTATAGGAGAAATCAGCTGCTACATACTGGCATCAAGCAAAAGCAGATTCATAAACTCTGCCCTTAATCTCTCTTTCAGTTTTCTTCCAATTAGAAACAATCTTTTGCTGATACTCTAATTAATACTTACACATTAAAATATTAGGCATTATAGCAGAAATCATCTGTTATATTCTTGCATAAAGCAAAACTAGGTTTGTAAGCCCTTGCCCTTAATCTTTCTTTCAATTTTCTTCCATTTAAAAACAATCTTTCCCCAATACTCTAATTAATGCAAATGATATTCATGATTAGTTAGTATTATGCTAATCTGAGCCCCAAATTTACCTAAATCTACATGGTGTTGTCTGAGTACCAGATTGCTTTGGGTTTCTAAGTAATATTACATTAGCCTGCCAGCTGTACAAAACACCATGATAGAGTAGAAATCCAAGCAAATCATCAAGATTACATTAGTTTTGTTTCTTAATGAACAACTGTTTGCATTAGGGATTACAGACAAATTATGGTTTTCCTCTCTGTACCCAGGCAGCCAGGCATCTGTTGAGAAGTTTCCTTTTTTTTCCTGACTATCCCTAAATAGATTGAGGAGAGCTAAGGCAGAGAGACGGGTTTAATATTTCACGTAATTGAATTTTTTCCAGTACAAAGTAATCACCACTCTGGGGCTCACTGCTAACCTCAAATTTCTCTCTTCCACTGCTGCCTGGAATGCAGGAGAAACCTGAGTGGGTTTTTTAGAGAGGTATCATCATCCACCTTCTCCTCTCCTCCTTCAGAAGCAGATTATGTACCTTAGAGACATCCCTGCTTGCCATTACACTTCAAGCCGATTTCCAAAACTTTTCTGTTGCCAATTCCTGTAACTCCAAAATAAATAGCATGCCACCAAAGAGCACTGTGTGTGGAAAACAGAGCACTGGGCTTGTGCTTCATAGTCTGTGTTAACAGCACACGCAAAGAACCCAGTTGCACAAAGTTGGGTGATAATGAACATCATCCCACCAAGACTGCTGATCTTTAAAGTGTAATAACGGAGCCCAGTTTTGTGTACGTATACCATTTAGCAGCCTGTCCAAGTTTGTCCCTGTTTCATGTCAAACTGCTGTAACATGCTTGTTATTATGTTCTGCTTGATTTAATTATGCTCCTAGTGTACAGGTTTACTCATTCTTCCGTGCACTAATCTCATCTCCAGAACTCACACTGTGACAGCTCATTATTGTTGGCAAAAATGTAGGACGCTGATAGGAAAAGAAAGACTCTGAAACATTCATCATTGTGTATCAAGACCTCCTTATTACAAGATACAAGTAACGAGTTAATTGTTGATCAAACTGTAGAGTGCAAGACAGCAAAGGGTGAGTAAATCACCATCCATGTCTTAAATGACAACATCAAGGAGTAGCAAAATAATTCTGGACAATTTGTTTCCTTATGTAAAACCCTGTGCTAATATTACAACTCGCTCTTGGCCTATCCAGAGCACCAGGCACATACAAATATCCACCAAAGGGCACTGCCACTGCTGTGGAACTGATTAAGAAACCCTATCTGAATATCCTCTAGAACACAAGCTCTCTTTCATTTCCCTCAAATAGTCAGTTTAAATAGTTTTACTTAATTTTAGCAGAAGCACATGAAGTTAAAAAGATAAATATTAAACTGTCAGATATCTTTTTTATTTATAGGCAATAATGCACCTTTCAGATTTCCTTCTGTACTCTTTCAAGTTTCGTACTGTAAACTGCTGAAAAAAGAGACCACTCTAAACCTGAATTTATACGCTAACAAAATGAAACAAATTGAAAAATATCTGCGTATGAAGGCTACAACAAATATTATTATGGCTATCATGTTATAAACTTAATTTTTAAGAGTTTAAGGAAAAATCTGAATGACTTCCAAAGTGTTTTGGAAAAAAATATTTATTAGGGTACCTTTGTGTGAAACAGGTGAGCTGCAGTTCTGTGTTGACTGGGTCTTATTACATGCAACAGTTATGAGTAAGACAGAATCAGGCCTTCTACTTGGAAAGCTGCCTAAGAGCTAATATAGATGAGTGACATGCTTGTCACATTTGGTACTTCTGTACAAGCTTTTTTTGCTGCTGACTACATATAAGATAAAAATTGACAGTAAAATTAGTCAAGGAAGGGACAATCTTCACATTAGACACCAGGAAACTTCTAATTACACATCAGTATCATTTGGAACACAGAGTTTTACAATACTGTATTATAAATACTGGGCATTTTAACATGTAAATGAAATTATTTGCTCCAAGAATAAATAAGATGTTTCGGAGTAGGCAATTGGATGGTCTTAAAATCTGAATGGTTATATGGTACTCAGTGTAGACATTCTGCCAGTTAATGATGCATCATTTTGTTTGTTGATTTGTGAAAGAACACTAATGATTAATTATATTCTTCACCATCACTTGTCTTTGAGATATCCTGAGATAATTCTAGTAGCACGATGGAAGAACATATCTGGATGAAGTGGTCTGAAGATCACTGTACTATGTCAACTTTGCATCAGGTTTTTTAGTAATTTGGAACTGAGCCATCATTGCTGTTAACACATTCTCTTTGTTCTAATGTTCTAATGACTTCTTCTCCCTTCTTCTGTTAACAAAATACTCCTTATATACGGAGGTCTCAGCCTTAGAAGAAATGCATAATATTTTCCTCTCTGGAATAATCACCAAGCTCATAACTAGTTTAACTGAAAAAGTTAGGTTTTTATGAGAAGTCACAATGTGAAATTGGAGTTAGAATCACCACTAACAGGAGTAAAGTTAAAAGCATGCTGGCATCATGATGCTGCTGGTGGGACTCTACTGAAATCGCTACTGAAGACATTAATAATAACTCAAATGAAGCAACTGACTGAGTTCAGTTTCTGCTTCATGAGTCCTCACTTGCCACTCCAACTTGCTAATTATCAGTACCAAGGACAGAAAATTCACGGGCTTTTGGGCTTGGCTGTACCCCTGTAGGGAGGGAGTTCAAGCCCAGGTGTAAAGTGGAAGCAAATGCCAGCCTTCAGGTCAGACCCATTTCACACCTTCTTCTAACGTTGGGTCCCATGGAAATGCACTAAAAAATAAATTTGATTTGCGGGCCAAATAATCTCACAATAATTTTATGCAGACTTAGGCAGACTGTATTCTGCTTTCTTAGTGAGACACAGCCCTAGACTGCTGTCAGAGCCAGGGAGAAGACTGTTCTGTGAGAGCAGTAGCTGATGAAGCAAGAAACCACAGCCGTACTGTGGGCAGCAGAGAAACAAACACCACCATGTCTGAAAAATCCTCAACTTGCAAACACACATGCAGGAACAATATTGTGGCTGGGAAGCTCAGACAGTAAGCTCTGCTTAAGAAACATCAGCATGCCTGCAGAGATGTTCCGACAAATAAGAACCTTGTAAGCCTTCCAGGGTTGTGTAATAAATCTCAGTGTGGTGTAATAAATCACAGTGTTTTCTGAAACTGTGGAAACTTCTACTTTAAGGGAGCATAGTGATGCCTTCATGTATGGAAATAGACTAATCAGTTATTCCCAGTGAAAAATTATTTTGGAATATCTTTCTGTAGTTAACTAACAGATAATTTTAAAGGTTTTATAAAAGCAGAGCTTCTCAAAACTCGAAAATAAAGTAAGTAGAACAAACAAACATGAGTCGGCCAGAACAAATCGAATATGGCTGGTTAAATAGGACAACTTGGCAGTGCCACAATATGAAGCATTTCAAATATTAAACTGGTTTAGCATAAAAGCCCAGTATTAAAGGATTCAGTCTGATCCTCTATTCGTTTTTAAAGAGAATATATCTGCTATATTGTAACCATAATTCTCAAGACCGATAGGTTTTGGTAATAGCTTTCTTTTACGGAGTGCTTGCCCTAAATAAAAGGCCACAAAAATAAATTAGAACAAATTTATTACATGGTGAAATCAAGTCTTAATTACATGGAAGATATCAAACTCCTTATGTCATATTTTCTTGGGAAAATTTACATCTTGTCTAACCTCTCTCTGCACAGTCTTTCCTTGACTTACAAAGAACTCAGTTCACTTCCATTGAAAGGTAATACTCTTTGAGATTCTCTGAGAAATCAGCCATCATTTTAAATTAAACTACAGAGAAAATCTCCCCTCTCAGTATTTAATATCTCTGAGAAACTGACATTTCACAGTGACTGTTTGAGGTTTGACATTTGACATTGAACCTCTGCTTAATAAAATAGATCTATAATTATGCAAGCATGCTAGGGCAAAGAAAGAAGAATTTAAATGTTTACATGACATTGCAAGGTACAAGATCTGTTAAAATATTTAATTGTCTAGTTTTATTTAGAATTCTGAATAGCTGTAGTAAACATTTTAAGATAATTAATAGTATCACTGTATAACCGCACAGAGTGGTAAAGTTGTTGGTAGCAGTTGACAAAGAAGACAAAAGTTACTTCCTAATGTTGTTGGGTTTACAGGTTCAAAAAAGATGATTTTTTTTTTCTCAATGCAGTTTTTACTTCTTTAAATTGGCTTTGTTGTGATGCTACAGCCGGAGACACACTAATTCAACTGTAGCTAATATCTACCCATCTCTTATTTCCAGCAAGTACTGAGAGTGAGTTTCTTACCTTTTTTTCACTAGTAATTTCTATTTCTAATGTAAATTGCAAAGAAATTGCAGAAACGTTCATCTGTCTTTCTTTTACATCTTCCATTTCTTGACTGAGGTTACTTTATTCAAGATTATATATCTTACACTAGGAACCTAAAAATGTATCTTGAAGAGTAAATATGTTTCCAGTTTTGACAGAATTTTCCATATATCAGGATCAGAGTATAGAAAACTAAGCTTTATTTCTTCAGAAATTTTATTCAACAATCATCAAATAACATCAAAGACCGATTATCATAAATTCCACCTAGAAAACTACCTTTTTTGCATAATAAAACTAAATCCTGGCACAAAGACAACAGGTATCGGGCGGGGGGGGGAGGAGGGGAAAGTAAAAAAAAAAGGGAAGTGAAAGAACAGACTGATACCTTCAGAAGAGAAAAGGCAACTTTATTGCGCATTGCATAACATTTCTGTAGGTCCTGCAGAAAATTCAGCTGCAGCAAGGTGCCACAGTTTTCTTGGTACATGCATGTCCTCGATCACAGCATATGTTCAGACAAGTTACAAAGGAAAACTATTATTGAACAATTACATGAAGCATTAACATTAATTACATGTTCAATACTTCAGCTGTGTAAATTACAGACGCATTATATAAGGTACAACTGCATTTTACATGCTACTGAAACATACTTTAGAATCAAACAGCTGCTTTCTCCTGATTTCAGTGCATTTTAGATCATGCCTTAAGCCAACGTGCTGCACACCTAGTGCATGTACACACGAATGTGTGTTTGTGACATTGTTGATGTACAGTGTTCCTCGTAAGAGAACTGTTAGCACTGCCAGAATGAGCAGACAAAAGGAGGCACTATCAGACTCCCAGTGTGGGGCTCTTGCCGGGTACAAGTGTAAAGCAGAAGTAGAAAAAGTTGTTTCACTCAAAAGTATGGCAACTTCTAAACTCTACACAATAGCAAATCTCATTGGAAATGCATAATTAGTATGCAATAGATTGAAAGGGAAAAGACACACCAGAATTAGAAAAATGTTCTTGTGAGTAAGTACAAATGTCTTTTTCTAGGTTAAAACCATATGCTTTTAAAAATCAGCAATGAAGAAGCATTAAACATAAATAACAGCACATTCACTCTACACTAGTGCATAGTGTTAGTATTTAAATTCCTGCTACTTCTAGTTTTTTCCTTGATGAAGGAAGGTTATTCCCCTGTCCCATTATAAAAAACATTAAACATTAGAAAATACCACACATTCAAGTTCTACAGTTCTCCAAACAAGTCGTTCTGACTTTAAACAGTTTAGTTCTGATATATACTAAGCATATATATTGAACCTGAACCGCGTATTTCTTACGGATTGAAATGTAGGAAAGCTAAAACTGAAATAATATCTCGTAAGCATATACAGCATGACTTTAAAAAGACTTTTGACCAATCATTCAGAATAACTATTGTGTAGTTAATAAAGAATCTTGTAGCAAGTTGTGTACACCATTTGCATTTTTATGTAAGGAAAACTGAACAACAGCTTATGAATATAACCTTGAGCTAACCCTTCCTTTTACCCACTCCTCCCCCTGAAATTTATAGAATTAAGATATTGTGTTGTAGGTCCATGAATAAGCACAGCATGTTCAATATGTCCACAGTTATACTGACATTTGTTTCTAAATCATTTAATTAAAAGTCATTATTGAGAACAAAGGATTGATTATCAAGCTGTACATCTGAACAACTGATGGAGATGTTGTGTTATGAATACCATTCTAATTCAAATTAGAAAACTGCACAGATGTGCTGCTGCAAAATATTGACATACTGCAGCTCCCTTGGAATGTGATTAACATTTGTGTTAAACCAAAAAGCACATTAAAACCTGGCTTTACTAATAAATTTAACTTTGTAATAATTCTTTTAATGATGAAATATAGACTCTAAATTGTTATTATTTTTACCTCCATTTGGGATTATATGCCCTATTAATGTAGCCTTAATACTATGTGAAATCCCGCTTTTAAAAAATATTTCTTTCTGAAAGCAAAAATATACAGTAGAAAAGTAATACACTTTTCACTGACAAACTTTTTTTCCCAACATTTTGTTATGATGTTTTTGATAATAATATTAAGCCATTATGCAAAGGAAAAAAAACAACAAATAAGAATTTCCTAGTTGTCTCTGGATTGCTCTTAATACAAACTTGGGATTTCAGTACTTTTGTCCAACAGTTTTGAATAGAGAGACTATTTTTCATTCTATATCTCTACTGTATATACATGCATATACACATACAAAGTTTGAGATTAGGAAGGAGAGATTTTTTTAGAGCATATATTTACCCTCTAGAGATTTGCATGCAAATTATCTGACAGGCAGAAACGTACATTCATACTTTGGCACAGATTTAAAAAAATAGCTTTCAATAAGTGCCTGAAGTGTAAATATTGGAAAACTTTTCTGACAGGAAAAACCCATCAGCCTAATAACAATGTCACAAAGTTTTGTAAATAGCTACTTAGATTTAAATTTTTAAGTCCCTACAGTGATGATTTTTTTTCAATTTGTAAAGTAAATCACAAAACACCACATGACACTAACCCCAAACTAACCTTTGGTCATTAATGAAGAAACAGTAAAAAATACCTAATGTTTCTGTGGGTATCAGCCTCTCAATCACTCTCATAATCATTCCTCCTTACTTTATAAATGAAGAATTTTCAATAAAAAATTCTGGAGTATTTGCGAGCTGCACTGAACTGTTACTGAATCCTGGTTCTGTCTTTTCACTGAATATGTTCTTTCATTTACCAAAAAGTTAAATGCAAAACAATATGACGCACAGCTAAGATGGTCACATTACAACACTCTAAAAGACTGAGATAATCAGTTAACAATTTTCTATGAATTTATTGTTATTTAATGTATTAAAAGTTTACTTTTGTTTGTATGTGGTTGTTTATTGCATTCTCTGTAAAACTTTTACCCTCTTGTGTTTTAGTAAATAAGTCCCTATTCAAAAGAACACAAAGGAAGTATATAATTTCTGTTTGTTTGGGTTTTTTTCTGTAGAAAGTTAATTTGTTATTATTGTAGCTAAATAAAAGAATCTGGATGAAATAAACAGTAAGATAGGAAACAATAGAGGACTACAATACCACAGGGGGATAACACAGACTTTACTTACTAAATGCTCATTCCACTAGTTTAAAGACAATATGTTGTTTTCCAGAGAACAGTTTAAATGTAATTCCTTTTTTTAAAAACAGCCCACAAAACTTAAAAGAAGCCATTATTTTAATATCTTGAAACTAAATCTGATGTTGAACATCCATGCTGAAAAATAAAGTACACAGCTTATCTGTAATGAAAAAAACACTAAGTTTTTCGATGATGCCTGACATAATAATGTCCTTTAATGAACTTTTTAATAACTGTGAATAAGCATCTTAACACACTATTTCCTGTTCCCCACAAGGTATTTGCAATTCAATGTTTACAATCATTTAGAGAAAACTTCAGGAGAAAACTAAAGAAGTATGTCTTTCTTGTTTTTTCACTGTAGAGTCGTAAGAGTTTACTTATACTGCATATTCTCGATAGGAATTTCCTATAGATAATTACACAACAAACTCTGTGGTAATATTTTGTACACTCTGTCACTGAAGCATAAGGCATTTCTCCCTCTTTGAGAGAAAACGACTAATGTTGTACATGGGTTTACCTTAGATTGTACAACTGCAAATTTATAAATTAGAAATATGATGCAGAATAGAATGCACAGCTTAAATAATATTTGATTTTCACCCATACTTAACACCCAAGTATTTTTAAGCACCCTTTTCAAAGCGTATGTGAAATACACAGTTGTGACAGTGAACATTTACATTACCTGTATTTTACAGATTACCATTCAGGATAAAATACTGCACGGAGTGAAAGTATTGATTTTCTTTTCCCTTTGAAAGCAATGCCAGCTTACTGAAAGCTATCCTTAGAGAAACTTTTCTTAAACTTAAGACATAGTCCTTAAAAAACTCAAGCCTTTGTACATGCAATATTAAGGAAATCTGCTACACAAAACATTTCGTAGTGCCTGTTTCTAAACAGCTCTTAGCCACTTCAACAGCTCTTTTCAATACTGTACACACATACAATAAAGAAGCCTGATCAAAGATCTAAATACAAATCTAAACATAATACTAAACAGTAAAACTCCCAGGAAAAAAAAAAAAAGAGGTTCACAAAACAGCTTTTTATCATTTACTTTCCTCATCTGTTCTTTTTTAAGTTACATGAATGCTCATACCACAGCAATTCAACAAGTAGCAAAGACAGAAAAAGCCTCCTTCCCTGCATTCAAAAAGTACAGAAGCAATCACAAGCGGCAAACATAATTTAAATTAAATACTCCCTTCAGGTATGATACCCTCACTGAAGGCACGTATCAACATCCACCTTTGGAAAGAGAATGAAGTCCTTGCAAAGCAGGGTAGGAAGGCAGTTACAATCAGAAAGCTGCCTTCTGTCCAGGCACTGGGACGTGCTCTCCACTGGTGCTCCCCAGACCCACCGCCCAGGAATAAAGTGCCTATTGTCTCAGCACTGTACTAATTGTGAAAAAAATAGCCCATGCATTAAGCATAATAATTATCCAGACAAACAAGCAAAGGCAGTCAATGAAGGAATGAAAAGGGTAAAAAACACACGTCCAGGCAAAGCAACCCAAGAATGAAATTAATATTCATAATGGAATGCTAGCCAGCTGAAGGTCCCTTTCATGGCTTGGCTATTGCATACAAGAGGCCATTGTCCATACGCAACAAAATCAGTATACTGAGGAAACTTCATGTAGCTCTGCTGAGAAGAAAAACTTTTCATTCCCAAAACACTTGCTCCCAGTCCCACTGTTTTTGATTAAATAAAGTTTTGGGCTCCTTTGCCCGGCAACATTAAAAAAGTTGCCTCTCAGGGTCCACCCTTCCCTCAGCTCTCTAAGGGGTTTTTTTTTCCACCTCCTCGCTTTCATTTGCAGCTGTATAAATATGAACAAAAAAGCCATGCTCGTCCAAACAAAGAAAAAAATGGACTGAATATGCATATCCTCATTAACTAAATTTAATTATGACAAGCGGCATATTAATCAGTAGTTGCTCCAGTTACTGCATTCATTGGAAGGGAGGAGGACTCCAAATTAAGGGGAAGCGTGGGGGACAATCGCATACTGATTAGGAGGCTGCTCACAACATGATTCAATACACTTTCTAAATAATTATTCAGAGGAAACAGAATAAAGAGGCAGATTGCTCTATTTTTAAGACCAACTCAAGAACAATTAGCCAAGAGCATGATGACAAGGCTGCTTTCTTTTTTTCCCGCGCCTGCTTCCACTTCCACATTCTCACACCAACTAGCTTGGCAGGCACTGCAAAATTTGCATTTCACAGGGGGGAAGGGAAAAAAAAAAGGAGGAGAGAGGAAGAATAAGAAAAAGGAGTAAGAAAAATCCCATGCTGTCCTTGCTGTTGTTTTAATAAAAAGAAGGCCCATGCCACTGCAACTCCATCTAGCTGCCTGCGATGTTTAGGAGCTCTGCGGAGTCACTGAGCCAGAGCTGGAAACTTTGCACACTCTGAACTTTGCAGCACGTGCATGGCAACAGCGAAGGAGGAGTTCAGAAAGAGGGAGAAAAAAAAAAAAAGCTTCCAGGGAGGGAAAAAAAAAGTTATCACACCAACTTACCATCCACCAGGTCCTGGCTGACATGTCATAGCATAGCTGCCATTTTATGGAGCTGTCCGATGCATTCCCTGCCATTACGCTGTCAGCAACCTTCATCAGATGCAGCTCAATGGAAGATAAGACACCTAATCAAGAAAACATCAGCAGTGGCTTGCTGGGCTACATGTAGGCCAATCCTTATCACACTGCATCATGGGAAAAGCTCCTTTATTAGCAAGAACTCCAACCTCACAGATATAAAGACAAGGATCAGGTTTTTTTCCCTTTTTTTTTTTTTCCTTTTTGTCTGAAGGGATTGGTGAAACTAGCCAGCATTCTTGGTGTATCATGTGTACACCCATTTAGTATCTCGCAAGTGGGCGGCTAGCTGCATTGCTGGGCTATGCAGACTTAAGTTTATTTGCATTTTTCTCCGTTGTATATTGTTCGGCATGGTTCGTGGTCAGCTTCGAGCACAAAAAAAGAGGGGAAAGAAACTGCTCTGCGTTAGTTTCTCTCCCAACAAGGGGAGATTGGTTTCACTGACGTGTTGGGGGCCTGGTTCAGGTGTCTCGAGTGAACATGCGTGTGGAAGAACACCTACACACTCACGCACACACACACACCCGGGAGCACAGGCGGCCCCGCAGAAACACACAGGTAGCAGCTGCAGCTGGATGCGGCAGGGCTGCCAAAGGCTGCAAACTCTGTTCTTGCACCGGACACATGGAAACAGTTTAACTCTTTGCAATCAGCCCTTCACAAAGAATAGGAAGTCTGGGAATTCAGCAGGGGCAGTGGAGAGGGGCTGTGGTTAGGATTTCAGCACCACAGACTTTTTCCCCCCTCCCTTCCCATGGATGCTTATGATCTTTTCTGTCGTGGACGATCTGGCTGGGAAGGGGGAGGTGAGGGGGCGGGGAACTATTTCAATCACTGCTCCCTCCTGATCCACAGCTTCGGGTCATCTGACTGTTGTACCTACCGCCAGCAGGGAGAGAAGGCATTCCTCCTGCGAGGTTTTCCATGCAAGGGGTTTTTTTTCCCTCATGGAAAACTTGCGATTCCCTGAAGGAAGGTCTGGCTAAGAAGAACAAATAATTCTGACTTTATCTTAATCTGTGGAAAAGTACGTATCTAAGCACACAGAGGAAATCCAATAAACCCTGCCTCACATTAATGGGGATATACAGAAAGAACAGAATATGCTAGCCCTGGCTGAAGCGATCACCATCAGTTTTACCACTGCACTGCAGATGCTATATGTACTCTGCTACATATCCCTCTTTGGCAACCTCCCCACCCCCACGTGTCAGAAATTGCATCTTTCAGAATGTCACATTAAAATAATAACTGTGAACAAGCAAGCATTTCATACGATTAGCATCTCTTTACTGATCACCTTTTCAGTTTACGATCTTCCACACTTTGCTCAGTATTTCGTACTTGAGAAGACTTTGCAATCCTTGAGCCATGAGCCAAAAGTAAGAATCCAGGACTGGTGGCATATGGAGGTACCTCAGATAGCACACAAAGTCTTCACCACGACTCCTCATTGCTGCACCTCTTCTTTCCCATACACGTGTCTGCCCTTTTTTCCACTCTTTGCTGAATTTATCCCTTCCGTGAAGATTTCCTTCAGAGTTAATCACTCAGACAGCTGAGAGCCCACCATAGCTGCTGCCGCAGCAGTGCAACACTCCTACTGAGGAATGGGGGTACCCATGCATGAACCTCATTGCTGTGGGATGGACTGTAGATGTGTCTGGCATGGATTTATTGCCTCCAGCTATCAGAGTTGGTGTCCATGGTGCATTAAATTAGGTCCTAAAATAGTGACAGCACCTAAGGAAAAGACTCTGAGCAAGTCCAGAGCTCTGGCAACAGAACAGCTCTGTGGCAACTCCAGGTGTATCAAAAGATTAAAACTGCTTTCCCTTCTCCATATGTGCCACTGAGGTCAGCTTGCTGCTTCAGTTTCTTATTTAAATACATCATTGAGGCCAGCATTAAAAAAGCCATATACAGAATTAATGGAAATTCCAGACATCCCAGTGTCCTAAAAGTATAAAACACTTTTTCTAGAGGAGCTCTGTACAGTAGGTGAGGATGTTTCCCTCTTTTTGATAAATAGGAGCTTAAGAAAATCTTAAATTATTAGAAGACCTGCCTATATTCAGGTGCTGTGGGATGGGTCACACACTTAGAGTTCACAGGAGGTGTTAACTCTGTCTCAGTCCTTACATTCTGGTCAAAAAGCCTGGCTTTGTGACCAATCCTGTACAGTATGGAGACACCTGCAGCAGAGTTTTATCCAGTTGTTGGTAGGCAGTGTACAATCGGATTTCGTAAATGGTCCCAGCCTGAATTTCTCCCATGGCCTTCACTAACAGGCTCATCATCACGGTGGGACTGCACACTGTGGGTGCGAGATAAACCTTAGACAGGAAGAAGGATGCTACTGCTACTACACACATAGCCCCTAACCTCAGTTAACAAACATACCTCCCAGTGTGAGGAAACATGGGACTGATGTGAAGAGGTGGATTTTCTGCCACTCACTGAAGTCTGATGGCAGGTGACGAGACCAACTGCTTCCACCGCTAATCTGCCTTACAAGGGCAATTCACAAATCCCCAGCAGCACTGTGACGGCTGGGAGCGGGAGCCCAACACTTGACGTAATCGTGAGCCAGTTCACTATGCCTAAAAGAGGATAAAAGTTTTATCGCACAATAGCTAGCTGAGCGATCTCAGGCTGCTCTCAGATGCACAGCCCATGGCAGATCCAACCTTGCAGCAACCTCTTCTACCAAGCCCCCTGCCACCAGTGGAGCGGCTCCATCCCAGAAGAACACAGCTCCTGAGGCTTCTGGGAGACTACACTTCTCCCACAGGCATTAATGCCACATGGATATTCACTTTTGCGCTGCCAGGAAAGACAGAGTTAACATAAGCCTCCCTTCTGTTGCTGCCTGTTGCCTTCTTGCACTAGCGGAGGGCAGGATGGGGATTTCTGGCACCCAGAGAAGCAATGCCTGCAGCCCAGTCACTGCGTGCTTCCCAGACACGTGCTGCTCCCATGCCTTCTCCTGACTGCTGGGAGGTCTGCCTTTCTCACAGCCACGTCTGTTTTGCAGATGGAATTTTTAAAATGCTGTAACGTGTAAGAAGAGATCCAGTTTCCTCTGCTGCTTGAAGATACAGACATGCACAACGCAGGGAGAAATACGTAATTGGATAAAATTTTTCAGATTGTCTATTTTTCTTTCAGGAAAAGACAGATTCGTGAGGAAAGCATATGGTATTGCTTTTTACATAATAGCAATGTATTTCAAGGTTATTCAAGGTTATTCAAACTTCGCTTTTGGTAGAATGGTGGGGGTTTTTATCTGGAGTAACCTAAATTTTTCAAAGGAGCTGGAATTCTATAAGTGATTTTTTTAAAGTGAATTTGACTGATTCTATTTTTTCTTTTTTTGGCTAAGCATCTTTTTGCATATTTTCAAAGGAATAAGAGAAGGTACCAGGATAGAAAATTTGAGAGATTAAAAATCTATTCTTATTTAAATGAAAAAAGACACAATCAAGTTCATCCATTTTTAGATACCTGTCTTCATTACCAGTCTGTCTCTTCTGCGAGGCTTTCAATTTTTTTAAGGTTTGTTTTCTCCAGGCTGGCTTGACTTTTGACTCTACTCAACGGGACATTCCCATTTCATATCCAGTAGGGATCTAATGAAGACCACCATTCATAATGAGCCCTCAGGAATCAGTTAGTTTCTTTCCATAAGGTTCCAACACCTACGAATAGGGAGGCTCAAACAAAGAGCTCACAGTACGCTGCTCTGGAGAATACGCACTGCTGGCACAGATAGACCCAAACTAGTATTGTAGATTTAAGTAATTACAGAGAACAAGATCACTGTTCAAATTTGGGGAAGATCTTGAAATTATATTTTTTTTTTAGTTCACTACTAGAAAAGTCTCTAATTGTCTTTGGAAGAAAAAAAATCCATGGTGATTCTGAATAAATTTTGTTATTTTAAGTCTCTAACTGCTTTTCTTTTCACTCGCGGATAAAGAAAGTCTAGTGTCCTGAAGCTATCCACGGTTTGTAGAGACCCTTCCAGTGTCGGCAGTTCCCTTTCCGTGGTAGTCAATAGGAATGTGGGCAAATCACATATTTCCTAGGAAACTTTGTTAACCCATCTGTTCCTGGAGCAAATCTGTTGATATTAATAGAAGAGAGCTAGCCAGACCATCTAGGTGATCCTGCTCTGGTAGAAGGGTGAGACTAGATGATCTTTCAAGGTCCCTTCCAACTCCTGATATTCTGTGATTATGTGATTCTGTTATGTTCACGTACCACCTGTCAAGTTCTCACACACACACAGACACACCCCTGTGAGCACTTGCACAGAGTTTTTGCTGCTGGGTTAAAGCCGGGACATCAGTCCCAGCTGTTCTTTCAGGCATGGGACATTGCACTAATGCTCCAGAGACTTTTAAGTCAGTGTTTGGAAAGCCTCTCTAATTTTTCCCTATTCCACCACGTGTACCCACACCTCTGCCTCAGTTCTTAGTGGGATCCCAAAGGGATTGCTGGTATAACAGCTTTTTGGAGACTTTCACGCGTTCCCTGTCAGCGTGTACTTTTCCTCTTTCTCTGCTATTTCCCAGTAAATATTTTCCATCCATAGTCATTGGCACCTACAGAACCCATTTTCATAAACTCAGGTAGAGAGGTTCTTCATGGCACCAGGATTTTTCATTTCTCTTAAGGGCTACAGAAGTCTGATGACCCACGGCTTTCAACTGAATTATGTCATCTGGAAAAATCAAATCAAATTTGATGAGTTCTTCATAATACAGCAGCAGGGGGGCAGAATAATTGTTATTAACCTTGCTTAGCCTTCCTACCTTTTTGCCATTTGACATTAATAAAGAGAGAAATAAAGAGCTTTAAAAAAAATAAATTATAAAATCATCATCATCATCATTATCATCATCGTCATCAAACTATGGCAATATTTGCCCAAGAAACAACTATGATGACTGCCATAATGATGAAAGCCAGCATTCTTACCAAGTAATTTTCCAGGCATTTTATAACCAGACGCTTCCACCTTAGCACGTTCTTACTTGTGGGTAGGCATACTCCCATACTGCCCAAGAAGTGGCAAGGTGCCTCCAGGAATTTAGAGAGCTCTGTAGTTAAGTCACAAATATTCCTGGCTGAGAGGAGACACCGGCAGCAGTAGCAGCTTGACTGAAAGTAATAAAGAAGGCTGGCATGGAGGCTGACTGGTAGTGTCTTACCAACATCTCTCCTCTTGCTTCCACCAAGAGTGCCTGGTAGTTTTCCAGGCTGAGCACAGCACTTTGGGAACAGGAGAAATCAGAGGGTGGCAGGTGCCACCTGGGGGTGGACAAGCTGTCTTCAAAAGGCAGGAGACCCAGTTCCCAGGCTGATGATATTCAGGCAAAAAAATAAGACAAAACAATTGTTTGCAAGTAACTTCTTGAACTAATAAGTACTGAGTGGCAACTAGCAAACAAGATATGGCAAACCAGTTAAGAGAAAACTACTGTTTTTAAAAGTACACGTAGGTCAATTATGACAGCTTGCAACTTGGGCAAGAGACAGCCAGTGATGGACATATGTCCAAAATTGGACAGTTCAGTTGTACATTCTAAATCAGCCGCAGAAAACATTTCATTTGCATTATTTCCATTAAGTAATTCATGCACAATAATGGAGTCAATGCACAATGAAAATGCTAAAATTCTAACATTCTGTTAAATTTATTTTTTAGAGTTTATGAAATGCGGTAGGTGACTTTTTCAATTTCTAAAAAGTTTCCCCAAAGGAAAACCATTATTCAAAGGTAGAGGTGGAGTTACAGCTGACATTTTTGAGAAAAAATTGGTATTTAAGAATTGTATGTCTCACACAAGTGTTCTTTATTCACTAAGTGCCCTGTTTCATGAGGAGAGTGGCCATTAGTGTTCAATACGGGATAATACTCCATCCATCTCATTTGTGGATTGGATTTCATCCCCTATGAGCCAGCAAGAATCATAGAAATCTGAATTGTATCCCTTGAGATTCAGTGCTAGGAAGCCCAGCAATGAATGGAAGCCATTGTGCTGTTTGTTCACAATCCCCTTAGAAGAAGGGATGGATTTGTTTCACCTTCTCTTTGAAGAGACGGGCATACTGATAGACTTCATCAAATATACTGCACTTTTGTAACTGGATGTGGAGCAAGTCCTTTTCTTATAGCACATCTCCAGTTAGTGGCCTGCCAAAACAGTCTTATCCGCCAAGACTGAAACATCTGCTTGGTGCCCACTCTGTGCTGGCCTGAACAGCACAGAAGGCTCTACGGAAGTCAGTTCCCTTCCCCCAGACTTCACTGCAAATCTGGTCCAAAGTGAAAAAAAGAGCAAAGCTAATTGGTTCCCTTTCCTAAGGCACAGTAAATAATAAAATTTTGGCAAGCAAACATGGCCTTCAACAGCAATTCCTGGCTGTATCACTGCATAGCTGACCCTTTTGCCCAACCGTCCCCAAAGACAGAAGTGTTCCACCATGCCCCTAACACCTGCAAGGTGGGCAGGAGTGGTGGGGATGCTGTCGCCCTTCAAAGTCAGCACCCACCTTTGAGCAAGCACGTCACTTGGCCTCTTCAGAAACCATATATGCCAGACATATCTCAGCTCTGAGTTGGCACAACTGCTGATCTTTTCTGCTACCTCTATCCCATTTTGCTCACATCTCACAATTTTTAGACAATTCTTGTCTTCTCCAGCATAAGTCAGTTTATTGTGGGACATATTAAGTACTACAGCAAAATCTAGATGGGTTCGCTTTACTTCATATGCCATGGAAATCAATTATATATAAAAAAAAGTAGCTGGAGAGATTTTCTTCCTGCTTTGACACATCCCGGTTGCATTTGAGTTCGATTGTGTACTCACTTTCACAGCTTTAACTGTTTTCAACATATCTTTCTATTTTTAGCATATGTGGTAGTTTGAAACAAGGGGAGGCAAGCTTCAAGAATTTTTCTTCCCTTTTAATTCAAGTGCTCTCTTTGGCTGTCAGAAGGGGCAACAATTTGCTCCCAGATTGATAGGGTTACTTAAGATCTTTGGCTACAGATTTTCTATGCGTGAGCCATTCTCCCTAAAGCAAGCGGATCTGACCTTGAATCCATAGTCATCACATATGTTGACTAGGCTGCTTTTCTTTTATCACATGGTTAGGTGTGTGTCATGGGTTTGAGTCTGATGGGGGTTTTTGTAAAAAAAGCAGGGATAGATTTGTGCGAAACTTTGAGAGCCTCCCCCATCCCCAGAGAGGAGTTGGACCTGCCTCTGGCCAGGGCCAGGCACATCAGCACCTCTGCCATCAAGGTATTTAAGAGACGACCCCACTGTTCTATCTCTCTTTTGGTTTTGAGCTGTCCTGTCTTTCATGTTGGGGAGTTTTTTCTGCTGGAGAGGGAGAAGGTAAGAGGAGAACAAAGGAACACTCTGAGAAGAAAGAAGGAGAGCAAAGGCCTAGAGGAGAAGGAGAGGGAGAAGGGTGCTGGAGCAGAACCTTTCCCTGAGGCCCACAGTGGCTGAGATGGCCCAAAGGTGACTGCCTGACAGCTGAGGGGACTTACAGCGGCAAGAACATCTAGGATGTGTCGGTAGGTGCAGAGCCGCATGTGAGAGGGAAGAGAGAGCAAGCATCAATGGGGGACGTGCCTGAAGAGATCTGTGGCCCCAAGGGCCTCCCAAGGAGGAAGAGTATTTCCTCCTGTGAGGTGGACACCACACAGCAGGAAGGAGAGACTGTGAGGAGCCCTATTCCTCAGGGAGGAGCTACCGTGGACAATGAGCAATGGCCAGATGGATTGCAGCCACCACTGTTTGCCCTGCCTTGCACTGGTGAGGTGGAGGAGGTAGCCTGGAAGATGGGAAGTGTGTGTTGGGGGGTGAAGTGTATTTAAGATCGGGTCGTATTTATTGATGTATTCCTCCTACTATACTACTTCATAAATGGTGGTGGTGAATTAAATTTCTCCCCAAGTCACTCTGGTTCTTTACTTGTCATCTTAAATGGTAGATTATTACCCTCCCTATCCTTAATCTCAAACCCTTGAGCCCTTTTAGTTGAATTGCCTCCCCCCATATCACTGTGGAAATAGGGGTGGAGGGGAGAAGTGAGCTGGAGACTGTGTGGTTCTTTGTCCCTGTCAGCTTGAACCACAACAGCGTGAGGACTACTTATTCTGTGGTGAGGAGATGTGGAAGTTGATTCAGGACAAGAAATCGTTCATATAGCAGACAATATTTGAGATGGGAAGAACATGATGGGCAGCTGTCTGAGGGACAGGAATAACCCCATGCGGCTGAACAGCATCTCCACCCTCTGACAGCAACTGCTTGATGCTCCCAGGGAAGAATGACTGGGCATGATGGGTGTCTTGGTTTGAGTGATGGGCAGCGACTGGGAAAGGGCACAACTGGAGCAAAGAATATGATTGCCACCAGTTCAGTGTGATGAAGCAAAACTCCTCAGGAAACAAAAGAGAGAGAAGGGGAAATAGACAATTCTTTCAGGCATACTTGTATTTAGTTTCTGTATTTCATCCCAGTATTCTTGCTGAAATGACTTAAAGTGGGTTTGTTATTAGTTAGACATGAGGCACAACTAATAGCATCACCTTGGTTTTGGGGGCATCATGTAACTATGTTTCTGAGAATAACCTAGAAGTATCAGTGTAGCTGCTGGCTTATCTCTAAGACTTATTATTACCTTTGTTCCACCTGGCAGCTTTGGCAATAATGGTCAATGATGTCCCCACAATTTGCATTTTCATGCTCTCCTGTATCCTCCTGCAGTTCAGAGTACAAAAGCCTGTTTTTCCTGTAGAGAGAAAATACAGAAGCAAGTGTTAAGCCGTATGTAGTGTTTGGCATTGTTGCTACAATTGGTCTCATTCAGTTATATGACATAAGAGAGGTGAGAAAAGGGGGAGAATAGGATGAGGCTGGAAGGAAATCTCATGTGAAAGACCTAGTAGGTCCATTTCCTGTTAATTCCCCTGGACTGATTGATGTTCTTGGCAGCATCTTCCAGCAAAAGGGATCCTCCTTACCTTGCATTGTCGGTAATCATAATCCTCTCCAGACACCAGGCAAGACTTCTGACTTAACTCAGCATCATGCTGAGCCAGGACCAGCACCACCCTGTGACTGATTCTGAGGTTCTCTACTTGAATGACCTCCTGGCTGCCAGAAGAGAGGAAGCACAGGAGGCATTTAAAAAGTGTTCTTCAGTATTCTGAGCACTGTGTGCCTTTACTGCTACAGATGGTTGCAGAGGTTGTGTTATTCAGGAACAGAGCATATGCCTTCCTCAGCATAAAGAACCTCTTTGGTTCTCCAGTAGATCACCAAAATTAGGCCTGTGCAGAAGTGATAGGAATCATGTCTGTGTATGAATTTTGCTCACAGTATCTTAGCAGGTCTGTTTGTGCCCACATGTCTGTTCAGTCGTTAGAAGGTTTGCCCCTGCTATGATCCTCTCTTCAATGGGGGTTGTCACCAGCACATTGCCTTCCATTCAGTTCTGGCCAGCAGCTGGTGGGTTGGTACCGTCCTAACAGACATGCTGATTTTAGACCATCATTTCTCAGGTTGGAGCTTGTGATAGGCAAGTCAGGTAGGCAAGGGCCAATGCAGACATATTTGACCAGGAGTTTTGGTTCAGGCCTACTTGCAGGATCATGAGACCTCAAACAGATATCTGTGTCATGCCAGAGCAGAGGGCTGAGTTTTCACAATACAAGCACAAGCCAGACTGAGTAGTTTTCAGCAGTGTAATTTAGGTACCCATCCATATGTGTCAAATGCCTGGTAGTATACTGTTATGATTTAAGTTCTGGCTTGCTTGGGTCTCTTTTTTTTTTTTTTTTTTTTTTTTGACATTCAGATATTTCTGTGTCTTCCTCTTGTCCAGTGTTACCGCATAAAGCTTAGCACACTGTGGGTTGAGCATGACGTAATCCAGCAAGATGACAAATCTTTGCTGTCACATTAGATAGCCCAAACCTGCAGGAAAAGGCAAACATGGTGAATTCAAAGTTCATAGGGAGCTCAGCAACTCAGTTCCCACTTGGAAAAAACATTCGCTGTCTGAAAATGGCTCTGAGGTCTCAGCAGAGTCTATTTTCCAAAGCTTGTTTCTGAAAGGCTATCATATCATAATGTAGCTTAATTGAGCTACACAACTTTTAATTCTAAGGACATATTACACAGATCGAATGAATCATTTCAACCACTTAGGCAGTCCCTCTGGTGGTAACAATCAAAGCAAGGAATTTAGTTAATGATACAGATTCTTACCTCCAAATGCATATTGGCATTTGTGAAATAACTACACAAAACGTGGATAGAGATAGCATATCCTGCAAAGAGCTTGCTAAACTAGTAGGTCTGCGGTTGCTGTCCTCCTCGCAAACTAATTCTCCAATAATTTTTTGTCATCTATTTTATACAATAATTAAATAGAGCTCAGATTATACAGCACTGGTTTTCTATTCAGCTACCACTGTAATACAGTATAGAACTTCACACTTCCTGCTGGAGGGTAGGAAGGCTCTGCAGAGGGATTTGGACAGGCTGGAGCGATGGGCTGAGGCCAATTGCATGAGGTTTAACAAAACCAAGTGCCGGGTCATGCACTTTGGTCACAACAACCCCCAGCAGCGCTACAGGCTGAGGGAGGTGTGGCTGGAGAGATGCCTGGTGGAGAGGGACCTGGGGATGTTGGTGGACAACTGGC